>NC_054484.1:111887070-112187070 GCF_017639515.1 Carcharodon carcharias | reverse complement strand
CACTTCTTTTTTTTCTCCCTTGCTCTCCCTTTCTCTCTCTTTCCCTTTCATTCTCTGAATCTCCCTCCCTTTCTGTCTCTCACCATCTCTCTCACTCCCTACCGCTTGCATTATCACTCAATCTCTCCCCCACTCCATTGTCTGTGTGTACTCTCTATCTTTCCCTCCCTTTCATATTGTCTTTCTCTCCCTCACCCTCTCTCTCCCTCACTACGTCAAGTGTGTTCTCTCTCTCTGCCAGTCCCTTGCACGATATCTTTATATTCTCTCCTCTCTCTGTCTCCCCAAACCTCTCTCTCTCTCGGTCTCTTGGCTCTTAGTGCCTCCCACTCTGTCCTTTTTTACCTCTCTCTCCCCCTTTCTCTCTCTCTCTCTATCTCATCGATTTCATATCTCTATTCCTCTCTCTCCCATTATTTATCTCGATCTCGCTTTCAGTCCCTCTCTCTCCCTCCTATTCAGTCTCGCTCTCTGTCTCATTTCAGCCTCTCTAACTCTCTAACTCTCTCTGTTTCTGTCCCTCTCCCTTCCTTTCTGCCTCTCTATCTTTATCTCTCTCTGCGGCCGTCTCTCTTCCTCCATTTCCATTTCTATTTCTCTCTCCCTCCATCGCGTGCATACTCTCTTTCTTTCCCTCCCTCCCTCGCTCTCTCTCCCCCGCTCCCCTACCTCACACGTGCTCCCTGTCTGCCTCTCTCTATCTCTCACACTCCATCGTGCCCACTCTCTCTCTGTCTCTCCCCCCATCATTCATAATGTCTATCCCTACCCTCACTCACGTGGAAACACTATATATATCCTCCCTACCGCTGCTCTCTCTCTCTCCCTTCCTATATCACTCTCCCTCCCTCGTGCATGCTCTCTCTCTATCTCTGTCTCCGTCCCTCAGATGCTCTTTTCCAACCTTCCTCACTCGCGCATGCTATCTCTGTTTAATTCTCCTTTAACAGCAAATGTTGACCCTGAATTGACAGAAACCTCTATCTCCCTTCAATTGGATGACAACACTGCCTGTGTCCACTCCTCTGGTGCTCTCTGGGAGTTGACTTCCCACATTCCGACAGATGGATCTCTGTCCAGTTATGGTGGTGGATATATTCGATGGACAGTCAGCATCCACCAGTGGGAGTTCAGAGCTGTTAGTAGATGTGTTTGGATGTCCAGTCAGTGACCCGTAACAAAGATGGACATCCACTTCATTCATCTGTATGACAGAGTTTTTAGCACATGTTTAGTACTGCCCATTCAGTGTTGGGGGTATTGATGACCGAGAGAATGTTGCTCCAATGGGAGTGTGCTTGTGTTCAGAAGGTGCATCCCTGCCAACGACTGTGTGGTAGCGATGTAGCTCAGGCAGGTCAGGCCATTGATTTGTTAAGATGTGAGTAGTTGTTTATTTCTGTACGGTGAGTAGTAATCATTATTGATAGAAAGCTTGGCAAATTGGGGGACTGACTTCATTGAGCGGGCCTTTTTCAGTCCAATCATAGAACAGTATTTTTGACGGACAGGAAGCCTGGCCAATGGGAGTGCAGAGATGTTTCAAGGTGCATTTTATCCGTCCATTCACGAGGGGTCCCAATGATGGAAATGCTTTCCCACCAATGGGAGTGTGGAAGTTATCTTTCGGTCCAATCACTGAGCGAGAGCATGGTTGACTGAGAGGTCAGCTAATGGGATGGCAGGGATTTTTGGAGTTGGATTTCCCTGACCAATCAGTGAGGGGCTTCCATAATGGCCATCACTCCCGGCCAATGAGAGGGAAATGATGTTAGCAGGTGTGTCCTATCCAATCAGTGAGTACTACCTAGTACAGATAGGCAGCCTGGCGGATGGGATTTCTCACTGTTTGAGCTCTTCTCCTCATCGAATGAATTGTAGAATTGTAGTAAAGGGATACTTCGCCAAATTGATCAACTGCTCCCTGAATGGTGTTTGTGTCACGGTGTAAATCGCAGTGTTAGTGCAGCAGTTCAAGAGCTGCAACATGAAGCCCAATTCCAGAACAAACCAGTGCAAATGAAGAGACTTAAATCCCAAGTTCCGCATTCGGATACCTATGGAAAACACCATTAACGTTGACCACAACAAGATGAAATTGGCTGAGATCACAAAAAGCAAAATGATGGATTTCCTTCGAGTTTCCATTTCTCGGTCTCTGGCACTCTCCCCACTACTGTGAGCTCGGAGTCTCCTGCGGGCTCTGCTGCTTACTAAAATGTGCCTGACAGTGAGAACATTGAGCAGCAGAATCAGGACAAATGGAACACATGGATTTAGAATGTGGTGGAGGAACTCGAGTGTTCCCCATAACGGAGAGGCCCGAACATCGACTGTCATATAACAAAACCAGGGAAAGTTCGCCAGATAATACTGACCTGTGTACATAAAATACCAGAAAATATTTTTTAAACAGCTCAGACCAGCCACTGATGTTAGGACCACAACCGCCATTTTCTTTCTGCAATATTTACTTTTCAGCTTTGGGCTGGAAATGGCCACAAATCGGTCAAAGGTGAAAGTGACGGTGAACCAGACAGAACAGTCAGTGGCTGCATAAAGCAAGACGGCATGGATATTACACATGGGGGTGGAATACAGGAAAATGAAATGCTCCTTAAAAATAATTGGCATGTGTCTCAATATCAGGTCCAGGATAACGACCAGAAGATCCGCCACTGCCATAGCCACCAGGTAACAAGTGACACATTTGGTCAGGCCACAGTTTTTAAATTGCATTATCACAATTGTGATTAAATTCGCTGTAAGAAAAGGAAATCAACAATTAAATAACTCATCAGGCTGGGGAAGAATTATGATTATGTTTAAGGAGTTGTTGATATCTTCAGGTGTGCGACTGCCCCCTTTGATATATTCAAGTTAATGTTCATCAGATAACAAACTTTATGTCTGTAATGGATGGGAAGAAAACAGTGGTTAAACAAATTGCTCTTGTGTTGAGTAGGGAGGAGTGGCAGAGGGGTGCAACATATGAGGGGCTCCGAAAGGTGACTTTGTAGCAAAGGGATAAAGGAAGGTCTCAGGGTTAATGAGAGATGTAATGAGTGTTTGGAATGTGAGGATGAATAGAAGAAATAATGGTGACGTATGTATTACAGAGAAGAAAGTGAAGTAACATACTTTTGTTGTTTATTTTTCTTTTTCTTTAATGATGTACGCACTCACAATCTCTGCCATGCAGTCTTTTTCGCTAAAACAGAGACAAAAAAAAAAACACAGAAACACATTTCAAGTGCAATTATCAAAGGCAAAAAATGCTGGCGGAACTAGGAAAGCCCGTAATCCGTAAAAATGATATATTTTTTGGAAAATATATTCTCCCACGCACACACAGGCACATGCACACACAATCACATTTGAAACATTTACAGACAAAGACATACTTAAACATACATGCACACACGCAATTGAACACGGTACACAAACAAACCAACAACCACAAATCACACACACACATGCACTCACGCACTCCAGCGTTTATACCCACACTATCTGGCAGGCATGCATGCACTTAAAACTTCAAAACACAAACGCACACATTCATACCCACACAAAAACAGATAAGCACAGATACACTCACCCATATTCTCAATCTAAACAGATACAGAAAGAAAACACTCTTTAAAATATCAAATAGTAATGGTAAATTAATGTTGACCTAGCCAGTGAGGCACACCTTCCATAAGAAATAATTAAACAGAAGCAGTCAGTCACACACTCACTCTCTTACACACATACACACACAGACATACACACGCAGAAATACACACACACACAAACTGTTAGCAAATTTGGATAGTTCAAGTAATTTATATTTGTATGTGGAGGTGTTAGGAATTGGATATAACTTTATAGCTTTCATTCGAATGCTATCTCTGTAATTGTGTTTTAACTAACTAGTGAGATGAGTTTTACTTTATTGAAAGATGCCTGCATTTTAATAACAGTTATGCGGTTTGAAGCTAAGCGAAGGGAACACAATATTTGGGCTTTTGACAAGAAAGAGGTATCCAGTGTGCCAGCCCCATCACACCGCCCAGCCAGCCCACCACCCACAGATACAGCAAATCTCCAGACAGCCTGGAGAAAAAGGGCAGAAAGCAAGTTACAATATACATTATAAAATACCTGGATTCCAGCTCAAGTGGAAACCCCAACACCACCAACTAGTTAAAGGAGACACAGGAACCTGAGGAAAGATCCTGTTAAGCGAAGTTTAAAGTGAGGCGCAGAGAATGGGCCCAAGCTTCAGGTTTGACGCTTCACACTTAAAGAGATATGAGCTTGAGAGTCCAGACTGACATAAGAGGCAACTGACAGCCGTTAGCCCTTTGATATGACTGGTTGATCTACTGTTGACGGTTGAGTCGGTGAGGAAGGTGAGTGGAAGGCAATTTGAATGCAAGTGGTGAGAAATGAGCTAGGGATACCCTGGAAGTGAACCATTGCAGAAGTAATCTGAGAGAAAGAGACGGTTTGGGAGAGGATTCTAAGGTTAGGTCTTGGAGAGTAGAGATTGGACACCCTTGTGTGAAAGAAGGAGTTTGGTGAGATCGGTTGTCTCACATTTAGGCAAGTGCCTGGGGATACGTGATTAGATCTCCACAGCATGTCGTAAGCGTGACATCTGTAACTTTGTTTCCGAGTGTGGTATTCCTGAAAACATATTGCCCTATAGTTCACTTGAACTCTGCACTTATTGTGGAAATCAACTTGTTCAAAGCTTTTATATCTTGTTCTTACAAAGCTGCATGTAACTGGAAGGGCATAGGTGTGTCTGAAGGAGTATTGTGATATAGTTAAACTTTTATTTTTATATAAATATATTCGTTCTTTGTTTGCACATGCAAACTCTCACAAATATTATCTCTCCTTCTTTCGCTCTCTCTGTCTCCCTCCCACTCACCACATGAACACACACACACACGCATGCACACTCACAGTCACTGGAGCTCACGAGTGCAAACACCAGCAGATACATATGCATATGCCCACACACAAACACACCATACACACAACCGCTGAAAACCGCATAATCAAATGTACACAAAAACAAACACGCACACTGACACAAATACAGAGAAATGCACACAAAGACTCTCACATGCAATAACAAAACAGCACACATGCACAAAGTCAGAAACAAAAAAAATAACATGCACTCACGTTCATGCACACAAACTTATTCATATGGGCAATACACAAATACTTGCAGTCATTTACTCACACACACACACAGAAATGGAAATGTAAAGATCATCAGTTGCACTCTCTCACACACCCACAAAATCACAGACAAAGATAAAATCTGTCTCTCTCATGACACCATGCACGCACACACACACACACACACACACACATTAACACAGATCAACACACGTTCAATCACTTGTAAATGCACTCACATATACACACTCATGCACCGGCAGGCAGGGAAGCAAATACTACACGGACACTCATACATTAATGCACAGAAGCACTTACTGACTCACAGACAGCGACACACACAATCACAAACAAACACAAAAAGATATACTCACTAAGAGAAGCAAACACCCACACACATTATCACAACATCTCTCTCTCTCTCCCTCTCTGTCGCTTGCACACACACAAACACACACACACATGGACAGACAGGCTAGCACATTCCCATACTGATATAGACATACACTATCACACAAGCACTGGCTCTCGCTCTAACACACACCAGCAGAAACACATAAACACAAAAACGCAAACGCACACACATGCTGACATAAACTGACATACACCTAATCACGAACACACATAAACTTGAACACAAATAAAGACACATACACACACACACTCAAATTCTCTCTCACACACAAACGTATTCAAATTCTCACATGCACTTACACACATGCAAAAGCACAAATGCACAATGAGGCACTTGCACAATTTTTCTCGCATATACAAATACACGAAGATGCAAGAACTCTGTCTCCCCGTCTCGCTCACTTTCGGTCTTCCATCTCTCTCTCTCTGACCTTCTCTGCCCCTCTGTCTCTCTCTCTCTTACTCTCTCTCTCTCTCTCTCTCTCACTCTCCCCTCCACCCCTATTTTTATCTCAGTCACACACAGAAGCACACAGGTGCATCCACAAGCAAACAATCACACACAATAACAATTCACACAAACCCACCCATGTATACAGATAAACAAAAACACCAACAGACGCAGAAACAGAGAAAGATGCACAAATGCCCAGGCAGACATGAATGCATTTACATAGAACATAAACACACTCAAAAAAATCACACACATATGCACAAATGCAAAAGTAAAAATGCAAAGTGAAACACGTGCAATCTTTTTCTCTCATATAGACAGCCGCATACAAGAACTCAGCCTCTCCGTCTCTGTCTCTTTCACTCTTTCCTCTCTCTCTCGCTCTCCCTCACACTCAGATACAATCTACCGCACATATAATAAAACACAAACTCACATGGAATCTTTCAGACACACGTATACACACACAGAAATGCACATATGCACACACACACATACAAACTAACAAGCAGGCACACAAATGGACATGCACAGAGCACACACACAATCAAAGACTCACAGAAACGCAGAAATGAAAAGAGAAACAAATGCACTGGACCCCTCAATCACATGCGTCCACACACTCTCACACAGGCAAACAAGCAAACTCGCATAAGCAGAGAAATAAACATATGTGCAGAAACACAAATGGACAGAGCAGCACATGCACTCACCCTCTCTTAAATACGCACACAAGAAAAGCACACGCAAACACACA
The DNA here is from genome assembly GCF_017639515.1 of Carcharodon carcharias. NCBI lineage: Eukaryota > Metazoa > Chordata > Chondrichthyes > Lamniformes > Lamnidae > Carcharodon > Carcharodon carcharias. The sequence goes on along the minus strand of NC_054484.1, from coordinate 112,180,258 downwards.
CACACAAACAAATACAGATACACAGACACATTTACTAGCAAAGACTAAATATCATAAGAATGAAAATAAATAAAACTCTCACTTGAAAAATCAGGCACGCACACGCATTCAAATAATGTTGTCTTAAGAAATAAAGATACCTGAAGGAAGTTATATTTTTATTTGTAAGTGCTAGGAATGCATGTTTGCACTAAACCTTATGTTTGTTTGGTACTTCTGCATTTGTGTGTTGACAAAGTGGAGCTTTAGTGTCACTTTTCAAAGGTGCTTGCATTTCTGATGAAAGTCGTACGATTTGGAATTAAGTCAATCTGGCAAGAGGAGGGGAAATTGGGCTTCTGCATTAGTACAAGTGTTTTGGGAGGTAGGAGGGCCAGGACCAACAACTCCCCCCGCCCCACCGGCACCCCACAAGTACTTCATGACTCCAGAGAGACTGGAGCAAAGAAGCAATGAGCAGGTACAAAGATTAATAAAAAAAAATGCCCCTGATTCCAGCGGAGTGGAAGAAGAGAAAGTCCCAAAAATACCATCAAATTAAAGGAAGGCCAGGAAGCCGGGAGAAGTTCTTGTTAAGTGAGGTTAAACGTCTGGGGAAAAGACACGGTACAAGTTTAACGCTTCCAGCTTAAAGAGATGAAGTATTGAAAGTTCTGATGTTCTAGAGAGACAACTGAATGGCGGTAACTCTTTCCTATGGGCATGCGAAACAGTGGTACTCTGGACAGCTGAGTCCGTAGAGAGATAGTGTGGAAGTCAGTTTGAATGTATATGTGACCTGGGGGTATGAGCCTCGGAAGGAGAGTTCAAATCCATGAAGTTGAATGTCTGCAGAAGGCATCCGGGGAAAAAAAAGTATCAATTTGACAGATGATCTTAAGGGCAAGGTTTTGTAGAATGTAAATTAGACGCAGTTGTGTGGAAGACGGATCTGATTGAGGCTAGTTGGCTCACGGTGTGACAAAGATCTGGTGAGATTTTTTGGGACACACATAGCATGTAGTAAGCGTGGCATTTAACTTTCGGTTGTAGCATTTGTCGGTCCTGACCCCAGGCTGCTTGTTAGTTTGCATATGACTGGAATCCAATGACATATTGCATATTACAGGGATCTCTGCTAGATCACCTATTATTCGTCATTTTTATAAATGACATAGGGGACTTTGTGGGGGGTGGGATTTGTAATTCTGAGTATGACACAAACATTGGTCAGGAAGTTGACAGTGTGGTTGAGTGTCTTGGGCTTTAGGAAGGTATAGACGGGAGCGTCAAATGGACAGATAATTGGCTGATGGAATTCAACCCTGAAAAGTGTGAGGTCATGCACTTTCGTTGCAGTAAATTGACAAGGAATTATTCAATGAACGGAATGGCACAAGGAGGCTCTGAAGAACAAAGGGAAATTGTCCTTTGTGTCCATATTTCCCTGGAGGTGGATGTGGATGTCAGTGGGGTGGTAACAAAAAGGTATAGGGACTCTTGCCTTATCAATCGAGGCATAGATTACAAAAGTAGGTAGGTCATGTTGAAGTTGTACACATCCTTGATGAGGCCACAACTGGAGTATTGTGTGCAGTTCCCTTCTCCACATTATAGGAATGATGCGATTGCAAAGGACATGGTGCAGAGGCTATTTACCAGGATGTTGCCTGGGATAGAAGAATTAGGTTTTGCAGAGAGATTGGATAGACTTGGGTTGTTTACTTTGGAGCAGAGAAGACGGTGGGGCGAGCAGACTGAGGTGTACAAGATTATAAGGTGCATGGACAGGTTTGGATAGGGATCAATTCTTCCACTTAGCTGGAGAGCCAGTCGAGAGGGGACATATGTGCAGTTGAGGTGCAGGATGTTAAGCGGGGATATGAGGATTTTTTAATTTTACCCAGAGGGTTTTGACGATATTGAATGCAGGGTTGGGAGGGTCATAAATGCAGGTTTCCTCACATTCTTTAAAAGTAGCTCGATGAGCACTTGTCACGTCTGAACTTTCAATGCCACGAGCCAAGTGCTGGTAAATTGGATTTGATAGTTAGGTCAGCCTTTTGTCACTTTTTGCCTCTTCTACACTCTGTGATTCTGTGATTCTGTGATGTGGACTGTGTACTTACTGTGGAATTAGGCTATGGGATAGCTGTTGAAACTTGTGTTATCCTTACAAACCTTGATATCTCTGTAAAGGCATAAGTGTATGTGAAGGAGTATTTTAACATAGTTCACATTTCTTTTTAACAAATGTTTTATTTTTTATGTTGATCGCACCCCACCTGCAAACTTCCCCACACAAGCTTTCAAAACCACTATCTCTCTCACATGCAAACACACACATGCATACACACACATGCACACACTCAAAAATGTACTCACACACAAAGCCACAAGCACTCACTCACACGGACACTCACATAAAGGCATAAATGCACACATGCAGAGGATTGCATACCGAGACAATCACAAGCAGCCATGCACACATTTCAATATTTTGCGTGGCTTTGTTTTGGTTTGTTAAAACTGGATTGCTGACAACACCATTTCACAGGGCATTTAACAGCCATGCACATTGCAGTGTGCTTGGAAACACACACACACACACACACACAAACACACACACACACACACACACACACACACACACGAGCATATGCACAGAAAATATACTCACTCAAAAAGTAACACACCCAGACACTCAACCACATGCATCTACACATGCATTCAGGCGGTGGCGCAGTGTTACAGACAAGTCAAGCAACAGCCTGAAAAGTCATCCTCAGAGAGTCATAACTTACAGAGTATGTACCAGAAACCACCATCAGCATACCTCTGTTTCTTCTGTCCCACCAGCAGGGAAGGCCCATGGGACGTGATGGCACAGTTGTATGCATGTGGGAGCGAATTGCCCTGGGAATCCTTAGTATCCATGAATGACCTCTTGATGTTTCAGGACATCAGTTCAAACATATGCAAGGAAACCTTTTCCTGATGACTTTGTACTGCTCCCCACCAACAACCCCCACCCTCCACCACCCCCCGCACCAAATGCTAATTCAACTAATGCTTACCAACTCCCTGCCGCATATGTTTCTATCCACCTGTGAACTGCCACCCTCAGTGCTTCCTAAAGCGGCATTCAACAAGGAGGGGCATTAATTTATCAGATGATGGAGGGTGGTACGTGGTAAAGAGCAAGTGATTTCCTTTCCCATGTTTGAGCTGATGCCCTGAGTCTTCCAGGGGTCCGTTGTCGATGCTGTAATGGTAAGAATGTTTTCCGCACAGACATTGGGCGAGACTTCCCATTTTCACATTGAAGATAGCCTCTGCCATGCTGTGATTCACTGCCAACTTGCTAAACCGGATAGATTTTGAACATAATAAGCAAGTCAAGTTTGGGCATCCATGAAGCGCTCTGAGCTATCAGCAGGAACATAAGAGTACTCAAACACAACCTCTAACCTATTGGACCACGATATCCCCCTCTCCAGCATTGGCAGCAGTTGATGGGATCAACACTGGTTCAACATAAAGTGCAGGAGGGCATGCCAGTAGCAACAGCTGGCGTTGTTAAAATTGAGGTGTCAACCTGGTGAAGCTATAATTCAGACTACTTGCGTACCAAATAGCATCAGCAGTAAGTGAGAGACTGGCTTAAGCGATCCCACAAACTTTGGATTATATCCCGGACCTGCAGTCCTCTTATCGAGTTTTGTGGTGGATATTAAGACAACTCACTAGAGTAGGGGGCTCCACAAACATCCAAACACTCAATCAGGGAGGAGCCCAGCTCAGCATTACAAAATATAAGGCTGATGAATTTGCAACAATCGTCGAACATATGTGCAGAGTGGATGATCCAACTTTGCCTCCTCTGGTGGTCCGCATCATCACAGATGTCAGTCCACAGCCAAAAAGATTCTTTCCACGTGATATCAAGAAACGGGTGAACGCACCTCATACTGCAAAGAAAATGACTTTGATATTATCCCGGCAGCGGCACTGAAGACTTGCACTGCATAACCGGCCGTGCCTGTAACACAGCCGCAACATTTGCATCTACCCAGCTATGTGGGAAATTCCTCAGCTATGCCCTGTAAACACAATATCACAAACGCCACCCGGAAAATTACCACCCCATCGACCGACTCTCCATCAAATGTAATGTATTGGAAGGGGCGATCAACAGTGCTACCAAGCGCACTTGATTAGCAATAACCTGCTTACTAATGCCCAATTTAAGTTGTACCCTAGCCACTCAGCTCCGCACCTCAGTACATCCTTGTTTCAAACATGGAAAAAAAGAACAGAACTCACGAGGTGAGCTAAAAACAACTGCCCTTGACATCCAGGTAACATTTGAAAGACACTTGGAAAAACTCAAGTGAATGGCAATGAAGGGGAAATCTCTCAACTGGTTCGAGTCATACTTAGCACAAAGTAAGATGGTTGTGGTGGTTGTAGTTGAGACATCTTCGCTCCAAACTATCATTGCAGGCGACCCTAAGGAGAATGTGCTAGGCCCAACCATCTCCAGCTGCTTTATAAATGACCTTTCTTCTGTCATAAGTTCTGAAGTGGGGATGTTCGCTGATGATTCCAAAATGTTCACCTATATTTGCAACACCTCAGATACTGAAGCAGTCGATGTCGAAATGCAAACCTCAAAAGCATTCTGACACATCAATGCATAAAAAAGCATACAGACACATTTATTCACATTTGCGCACACTCACACACACATTTGGAAACACTCACATGTAGAGACTCACACTCATCCACTCACACACACATACACAAACACAGACGGACATGCACGCACACGCACACACATAGACAAAGAGCACCAAACAAACACTCACACACACACAAAGACACTCATATACATACACCTATGTGGACATATAGGCACACATCGAACTGCTCTGACACACATATAAATGTGTACCCAAAAACGTCAGGAGAAACACACGCACAGGAAAACTCGCACACATATGCCCACAAACAATCAGACACAGAAACACACACATGTGCACCTGCACACTCATAATCGCATATACAGACACACACACACATGCCCGCACACACAAACACACTCTCACAACCAAACATTCACACACAGACACTCATAATCAACCAAACACACACAAATGCAAAAATACACAGACACAAACGCACATGCACATATGCTCCCGCATACACTTGCATAAACAGACACACTCACTTCTCGAATCAACAGTTTCTGAAAAAAACACTCTGTTTTGGAAATATATCTCCTGGTCCTTCCCTGTCACTGAGCAAAACTCCTGGGTCTCCCTGTGTAACTGTATCTATAAGTTTGATCAACCAGCTCCACCACTTCTTAAAGCGTGTAACATCCATCACATTTCTACTTCTCTTTAGCTCAGGGAAATAGTTGCACAGACTTGAAATTTTAACTTTATTGCTCTTCATAAAGATGCTGCCTTCTCCTTCGCCTCCGTCGCATCTGTTCCGATGATGCTACCTTCAAAAACAGTTCCTCTGACATGTCCTCCTTCTTCCTTAACCGAGGTTTTCCACCCACAGTCGTGGACAGACCCCTCAAACCTGTCCGGACCATCTTCTGCGCATCCGCCCTCACGCCTTCTCCTCCCTCCCAGACACATGATAGGGTCCCCCTTGTCCTCACTTATCACCCTACCAGCCTCCACATTCAAAGCATTATCTTCCGCCAACTCCAGCATGATGCCATCACCAAACACATCTTCCTTTCACCCCCCTCTGGCGGCATTCCGTAGGGGTCGTTCCCTCTGGGACACCCTAGACCACTCCTCCATCATCCCCTACTCCTCAACCCCCACCTATGGCACCTCCCCATGCCCATGCAAAAGATGCAACACCTGCCCCTTCACTTCCTCTCTCCACACCGTCCAAGGGCCCAAACACTCCTTTCAAGTGAAGCAGCATTTCACTTGCATTTCCCCCAACTTAGTCTACTGTATTCGTCGCTCCCAATGCGGTCTCCTCTACGTTGGAGAGACCAAACGTAAACTGGGCGACCGCTTGGCAGACACCTGCGGTCTGTCCGCAAGAAAGACCCAACCCTCCCTGTCGCTTGCCATTTTAACACTCCACCCTACTCTGTTGCCCAAATGTCTGCCCTTGGCTTGCTGCTTTGTTCCAGTGAAGCTCAACGCACACTGGAGGAACAGCACCTCATCTTCAGACCAGCCTTTTCACAGCCTTCCAGACTGAATATTGAATTCAACAACTTTAGATCTTGAACTCCCTCCTCCATCCCCACCACCTTTTTATTTCTTCATCTTCCTTTTGTTTTTTCCAATAATTTAAATAGATTTTTTCTTTTCCCACCTATTTCCGTTACTTTTAAATATTTTTATGCCCTGCTGGTCTTTCCACCCCACCCCCAATAGAGCTGTACCTTGAGTGCCCTACCATCCATTCTTAACTAGCACATTCGTTTAGATAATATCACCACCTTCAACAACTCTGTTTTATTTTGTTCTTTTGTCTGTGACATGTTTTGATTATCTGCTCCTTTCACTGCTTGCGTTTCCCTACAACCACACCATTGCAACCTCCCCCCCCAACTTCTCACCCCCCCCACCTCCCCACCCCCACCTTCAACCAGCTTATATTTCACCCCCTTTTCTAAGATTCCCTCAGTTCTGTGGAAGGGGCATGAGGACTCGAAATGTCAACCCTTTTCTTTTCCGTCAATGCTGCCAGACCTGCTGAGTTTTTCCAGGTAAATCCGTTAAATGTTGTTGGCCTTAGGGCTCTAATGTGAGGAACTCCTGCAGTGATATCCTCGAGCATAAATGACTGACCTCCAAAAACGACAGCCATCCTTATTTTTTCTGCGAGTTATGACTATAACGAGCAGCGATTTTTCACCTTGTTTCCCATTGACTCCAGTTTCCCTCGGTCTCTTTGATGCCACATTCGGTCAAATTCTGCCGCAATGTCAAGGACAATAACTGTCACTTAGCCTCTGGAGTTCAGCTCTCTTGTCCATGTTTGAACTAAGCGTGTAATGAGGTCAGGAACTGAGCATTTATCTGTGATATCACTTTTGATGACATTTTCCATACTTTACTGATGATCAAAAATAGACTAATGGCACAGTAACTGACTGGCTTTGATTTGCTCTGCTTTTGATGTACAGGATCATTTACATGGACAATTTTCCACTTTGCTGGCTGCATTCCAGTCCTGAAGCTTACTGGAAAAATAATTCATTTTTAATTTGTTCATAAAATGGTCTCCCCCAAGGCAAGGTATTTGGTGAAATCCCATCTGTGTCACGTTCAGGCCACTTCAGAGAGCAATTAAGAGTTAACCATATTGCTGTGGGCCGGGATCCAAATGTAGGTCTGCCCAGAATGGCAGCAGTCCTTCAATCAAATCGGCTCACGTTCCAGAAGGCGTTTGAGAACAATCAATTATAGTTTAGTTGTCTCCATTGCTCAGGTGAGCTTTCAGTTTCTGATTTATTAAATATATTAACATTCCTAACAGTGCAGTGGCGGGATTTGAATGCATCTGCCGAGCGCAATTTCCTGTGTTCCTGGATGATTAGTCCAGCAATACCATCTTACCTGGCTCATGCGCTGCTGGTTGTGAGCACATTTCTTCTTTTCCTTTGCCGAATATTGTCAGGCCCATAGCCTTTGCAGAGTCCAGTGTCTTCAAGCATTCCTTGATATCGAGCGTAGTGAATTGAGTTGGCTGAAGACTGGAATCTGTGATTATGTGGACCTCAGGAAGAGGTCGAGATGAAACATCCACTTGGCACAGTTGGCTGAAGCCTTATTTTTGATGTGATGTGTTCAGCTCCCCGATCATTGAGGTTGAGGACATTTGTGCAGCGATCTCCTGAAATGTTTTTTCTTAATTGTCCAACAATTCACGACTGGATGTGGCTGGAATGCAGGTCTCAGCTTTGTTTCGTTGGTTGTGGGATTGTTTAGCCCTGCCTATCACTTGCTTCTTATGCTGTGTGGCAGGCGTTCAGTCCTGTGTTGTAGCCACCTAATTTCCAGAATGCCTGGAGACATAGCCTCCTGTGCAATATATTGAACCCGGCTTGATGTTAAAGTCAGATTACGGAATCTACAGGGTTGTGAGGTTACATATTTTGTTTGTACATTAGTATGCTGCTGCTGATGGCCCTCAGCCCATATTTGGCTAAGTAGATCTGTTCGAAATCTAGTGCCACACCAACACGTTGGAGCCTATTGTCAAACTGAAGATGGGATATTGCCACCAAACGGTCTGCATCATGTTCATTCTTACCAGTATTGTCATAACCAGATTCATCTGCGGCAGGCTGGGTGGTGAGGATGAGGTAAAGTACGTTTTTCACTCCTGTTAATTTCCTCACCACCAGCTGAAAACCCAGTATAGCAGTTGCATCTCTTAGCATTCTGTGAGCTCGTCAGTACTGGTGCTACTGAGCCATCATTAGTGATTGACCCTGCAGTCCCCCACAAAATGTATACCTTGCATCCTTGCCACTCTCAGTGTTACCACTCTCTGTTGATCAACATGGAGAAGTGCTGATTCACTTGCTGACTGAAGCGGGATGTGGTGGGATGGAGGGGGTCGGGGTGGTGGAGTGGGAGTGGGTTTGCGGGGGAAGAGAGTGGGGAAAGGTGGGAGCGCGGGATCGAGCTGATGAATGGCCATCAGCAAGAGTATTCTTGGCCCATGTTTGACCTGATGTCATGCAACTGCATGGGGCTTGCAGTCAACATTGAGGATTCCAATGTAGCTCCCTGCCGAGTCTGTACAATCTTGCTGCCATCACTACTGTGCCCATGCACGCAGTTGGGAAAGGACATACCCAAGGGTGGTTATAGTAGTGTCTGGGCCATTATCTGAAGCTGTGATTCTGTGAGTATGATGGTGCCAGACTGCCGCTTGACTAGCCTGTAGTGATGCCCCGATGCGGCAGATATGTTGGGTCTTAGAAACAGTTAACTATATTACAGAGAGAGGGATTTACATTTGCTTGCACATAGGATCTAGGCTCCAGTCAGAAAAAAACACAGCCTCCGGGATTGCACGTGTTCGGAGTTCACTGCTAAGAGACCTGCAGTCGAAGATATCAACTGAGCTTGATTGGAAGGGGGGAACATCCCCCAGTTGCCACAGTTGAGGCAGCTCTTCAGTTTTCGGTCACATCCCCCAGATAGATGGAAGGAGGACTCTGCAATGTTCAACTGTGCTGCTAGCGAGATTGTTGTTTCCAGTGCCTGTGTCAATGCCCAGTGACCATCCAGTTTCTTGCTTTTAAACTCTAAAGTCCTCTGATACAACTGAGTGTCTTGCAGGGCCATTTCAGAGTTAAGCACATTGCTGTGGGTCTGGATTCATATGTAGTTCAGGCCTCATAAGGCTGGCCAGAATTATCTCCTAAGGGACATTCGTGGAAAAGGTGAGATCGTTTTTTACCAAATCTCACACTGGTTGCATGGGATCCGGACCCGTGTCCACAGATTATTAGGTGGGACCTCTCCTTAACTTCTACAGTGGCATTCACACATCACCACCCCCTCCCCCAGCCAGCCCAGAAGGCAAATAAAACAAACAGTTTGATGAGTATTCTTATTACCTAGTTTTTAGTGTTGTTCCATTTGAAGTTATACAAAACCAGTTCGGACCAGCTTTCTTATTGACCTATTTTTTCTCTTACTGCTCTTGCAGTGAATAATTAGGAAAAAAACAATCGCAAAAGTGGAGCTGGCAATGAAAGCCGACTTGATGTTACATCCAGAGAAATGACAGAGCCCAATCGTCAGCCACAGCAAGTTGTTACCGCGCTGGGCTACAGTTTTGAGATGCTGAGCAAGAGGCTTAAAATGGTCTGACCTTGATAGACATAGCTTTGAGGTGCACAGCCCACATGTCTCAAATATGGCCCATTCCAGTTAACCAACATCTCCCTGCACCGTACAAAATGTCAGGCCAACCAGCTGGCCCAGATCTCACTTTGCTCTGGCTAATATAGAAGCAGAGTTGAGAAGAACAATCTATAGCCCAATGTAAGTAGGGTTAAGGTAGGAGGTGGGTGCCTAGCTGGTGAACATCCCAAGCCCAGGTCATTTAACAAGGCAGGAGCACACGCACGCCAGCGGGGGCTGTAAATATTCACACAATCTTCTGCTAATTCCTAAGTCCATTCTTGTCCCCACGAGGATGTGAATTAGAATCTTGATCTTCTGCAGTCTCGCTATTACAAGACAACGTGGCCCCATCGTCAAAGGAACCGGCAGAGCACCGTCGGGAACAGGGCAAAACATCATACCATGAGTTGGAGAAGGGAAATTGCTTTCTATATTATGCAGCAGCTGTGACGGAGTCTGAGGAGTCCAATGCTATTGACCGTGTTTGGGATAATCATATCTTCCTGCCTTATGCCTCTCCTGAACTCAAAGCTGACCCTCATCCTTCTGCCTGTGATGATGTACAAGCTGCAGATGGTGGGCCATGGACATCCTGATTTCCAATCCACTCTTTATTCCAAACATCAGCACATCTCATGCAACCCGCAACACCCCACCTCTGACTTCATGTTACCCAATAACCAGCCTGGATCAAATTCACAGCATCTCCAGGAGATGGAGACAGGGAGGTGACGCAGGAGCGGGATACCTGGAGAAACAAAGGGAGAGAGAAATATGTTGACGTGTGACGAAAGAGGAAGAGTACGATGGAGGGAGTGCAAAAAATAACATACCACTAATGATTAATCCCCGTTACTCGGTCCACCATCCACAGACAACGGCACAAAATTGGGTACTGTGTGGAAATTGGACGGCTGTAAAAGAGTCGGAATCTGTATCTGGTTATGAAAAGAGCACCAGTGAGATGCTGCCAGGCCAGGGAGAAAGGATAGTTAATGTGCCAGCTCACCGGACGATGAGGTTTCAAATGAGTTTTTTTTTTACCCGGGACACAGCTGAGAACGTTTTTTATGCCTGTGTATTTGTTCAATAACTCCATGCCAGCAGTAGCGGACACAGCTGTGAAACAGTGTCTGGTGGACATTCTCTCAGCTTCCGCTGCAGCACCGGCTGAAACCATCCAATATCTCAATGCCACAGTGGAAGCTTAGACTGCACTCATAAGATCCATGTTTACTGCCATGCAGGGTCAGACTACTGTCATCATGGCTGTGGTGCTCAGTGTTCAAAGGGTCATGCAGATCCTCTCAGCTGCCAGAGAGCCTGTGCTCCAGAAACAAACTACCGTCGCTCAGGTTCTACCCCGTAGGAGTGACAGTGTCTCCATGGAGCACACACCTGCTATCCTCTCTCGGATTGACAGCATTTGTTCTCCCTTCAGAGCCACATCCCCCAGTGTCCTTTCTGTTACCCATCAGCCAGCCCATGCTGCTGCTGCCCCTGCCGAGGTTGTGCAGTCCCAAACTGAACTGCCAAGATCCAGAGCTCCTCGAGAGTGTCCTGCAAGAGCATCTGCAGTCTCCCAAGCGCATGTCAAAAGCCTTCCACTAGCCATGCTGTAGTTAGTGGGGAAGATCTGTGTCAGAGCACTAGGCAATTCGATAGAACACATTACTGACACTAAAGGAATGCTCACAAATGACCAGATCTATTTATTTTCCATATTTCTGTATGCCTGGTTGGATAACTATGAAACTGAAAATAATGTTGCTGATTTTTTTTTTATTGCAGGCTGGTTCCCAAGGGGAAGCTGTGATGGGGCGTTTAAGATAAATGTATCAGTGGAGAATGAGGGATCCCTGGTGGAAAATGTTAGTTGTCCAATGGGTTCCAAAATGTATCAGACAATCTCTGACTGTCTGCCCGAGTCAAGGGAGCATGATAAGTACCCTCCCTGCCTCCTACTCTTCCTGCGGTGTCCTTAGGTTAGCTGGTGTCAATGCCTGTGTCCTGATTATAGTGCTGATAATGTTATTATCCCAGCTGATATTGAAACTGCACGAAAAGGACCCAGGGATATAACCCGCATTAACATATGTTAACTTTTATTTGTGTGTTTAGATCGGTGGAGAGGGGTTACTGAACAGAGAGATAGGAGTCAACTGATGAAGATTTAAGAAAAAAAAAATTCTTACGCAAGAAAATATGAACTATATTACAATAACCCTTCACCCACAAATATATTTTCACAGAGAAAAACAACTGCGTATGGATAATGCAGCATAAGTGACAAAAGCTAATACTCACACTAATTGCAGTGATCATGGTAGGAAAAAAACAAACTGAAACATGTGACAGATGCGACTCCAAAGAGATGCTATGTACCTGTCATCAACTCCAAACAGCTGTTTATCCAATGGTAAGCTAACAGGTCTTACTGATCTCCGCCTTTTAAAGGAGGATATCTAATCTCCACTCTTCGGTAACTCTATTTCGAATCATCTACCAAAATAATGCTTTATCCCAGTTGACACTCGGAAGGGTTTAAAAGTCTCAATTTGATTTTCCTGTCACCTTGGTCACCTCATCTATTCAAGCTGTCTTCCATGCACTCTCCCGCACCAAACCAGAGGCGAAGAATACCACTGCTCGACATGTCCGGAGCGATGATTGACATCCTTTTTTGGCTGTCTTTTTTGGAAATTCTATCTTCTCAACAAGCCTTTGTATCATGTTAAATCTGTGTCCTGCAGCTATTGTGCATTTCATTTCGAGGCTTAGTTTCACTTAGTACACCTTTTCCAGGTTCCTGATCTTCCTTTGATTGCAGGGTCTATTGGGACATTCCCATGATCACATGTCAGCTATTGTAACTTGGGAAATTTTGGTTGTTTTGGAAAATTTACTCTCTCAGTAGTTCACTCTCCGCTGGCTGCAGTGCCTTTTGGTAGATGTCTTCAAACTGATCTCAAAATGCTGCGTTCTCTCTCTCTCTCTCTGTGCGTGTCCATGTTAGTTTGTGGCTGGCCCTCTCCGAACCCCTCTTTCCAGGCAACTAAACATGATATTTTTTTTCGTGCTCTTATTGTTTGAACGTATTTTTGAGTCTTAACACTCATGGGAACTGCTGCCACGATTTAAAGTGAAAGCAAACCTAACGTCGTTACTTCGTTAAGAATCACATAAAGACATGGAAATCAAACTTAAAATTGCAAGCTAAAAGTCATTCCTAACACTCACATACAGGGATATAACATACTTCAACCGTCTCATTTCCGTAGGGCATGAAGTGTGCAGGATGTCACCATGAACTTGAACACACGCTCCAGCGTGAAGTGGAAGGTTCACTTAAAAGCAGTTAAGGAATCGGAAGCGTTGCTGCATCACACTGGCGCTCTGCTTCATGATTTTCTTGGTAGCCCAATTGCTCTCGGTATGCACGTATTTGTTTGGCCGTGGGGATGGTGAAGTATTGGTTGTTTTGCGGCATGTAGCGAGGAGTAGCTTTGATCTCCACGAAGCAAACGTGTGGTTCTAAAAGAGGTCTCCAAGGTGGTGGGAATGGCTGACTTCTTCAGAATGAAGATATCGTGACAGCTGATAGTATAGTTGACATGATATGGCAGCTCTACACTAAAATCTCAAGGGCAACTAGGCATTGTTTCTAATGTCCATGGGAAAATGATGGATATGTCACTTGCTCGTCTCTGGAACGTTCTGCATACTTAGATATTCAATGAAACCTTGACCTTAAAGGCCATTGACAGCACTGTCCAGAACATGATGTGAGGCTCCAGGTCGTGTTCAAGGTGATGACACAACTCCGTGACCACCTCCTTGTTGAAAGAGAATAGCCTCACTCTCTGCACTTTGCTCGGGTAAAGATTGGTAAAGTGCTTCTGGATAACTCGGGGCGGGTAGGGGAAAGTCCCTCCTCCTCCCTCTTTACAAATATTCCCCTCTCTGCAGACTCTGCTCCATTTGTTGGCCATGTTGCAGCCTCAGATGCATTGTAACTACAGTCGCCAGGACTTGGCCTGAGTTGGGTCACCAAATCAGCTTTCATCCCTTAATGTATGCAGTAGCTCACAACACAATATCCAGAAAACTATCTACAGCATTTCCACGATGTGTCCAATGGCAGATGCCAGTGAAATACCCTCAGCTAGAAATTAGATTCTTGAATCTTAAAAAAAAAACACTAGAGAGGGTTTCTGGTGTTGCTGAACATAAGTTCGTCTGAGAATGACTAAAACCGCCGTTCAATGCTCAGGCACACACCAGGTTACAAAGACATGTCTCAAAGCTGTTGAAACTCAATGCCCAACATTGAACACCAGATGGGGGATGCTGGGAAGTGAATGACAACTCGAGCGGCAACATTTCATGATTTGAACATCGTAACGCTGTCACCAGTGACCCTAATGCTCCACAGAGAGCAAAGGAAGGCCAGAGGCAGATGCAGAGCCTAACATATTCTCTTTAAAAAGGGATCGATAAATTTAAATGGTGATCAAATTCCCTCAAAAAGGGAAACATAGAGATGAATTTGAATAATTGAAGCAGCGAGACTGTGGGGGATCACATCATAAGATTGAGAATAGTAAAGCTGAGGTGTTATGAGGCCAGGAAGCAATGAGGATCAGTGAGCACTGGGGTGATGGCTGATCGAGATTGTGTTTTGAGTTAGGATATGGGCTGGATAGTTTGGGATTAGCTGGGACCTATGAAGGTTGGTGAATTTGAGGATGATTAGAATAAAATTGAGATTGCTAAATAGCTGGGCTTAGGCTGAGGTGCTGATGGGTGATTTGATGGAATTGGAGGCGGGCAAGATTGGCAATGTCGGAGACATGGGGTTACGAACAAACGCTGGTTCAAAACGATCGCACATAGTTTCAACATCCTGCCTCTACCTCTGATATTGACCAGGGAGGCCCGTGGATTCAGGGGAAAGGGGGCACAGTTTGTTACAGAAGAATTTCCACCTTCACAAAACTCAAATGACAAGAACAATAATAAAGTTAATTGCTGGTCATGAAATAAATAAGTTGACATATACACTTACCAGGTACACCAACAATAGCCAGGATCGGATAATAACCAGCTTGAATAACCTTAAGTGTGTAATAAATTTGATCAGCTAATGACAACCAATCAAAGTACATGGAAAGCATGTGCAACCCCAAGGATAAGCTCCTGTCCATTCTTGCAAAATTCCAATCTATTGTTCTCAGATTCTTATTCATTGGCGTAACATTCCAATCTATTGTTGTCAGGTTCTGATCCATTGGTGTAAAATTCAAATCTATTGTTCTCAGATTATGATCGATCGTTGGAACTCTACAATCTATTGTGCTCAGATTCTGATTTCTCCTCTTTCTCTTTCTGGAGCCGCTGATCTGGGGTAGTTTCGGAGTTGATGCCCTCACTGACACTGTGAGATAACACATTGAAAAAAGGCCTTTATAAACGGAAGAGTTATAGTCTCCACTGACACAATTAGGATCCATGGAAAAATATATTAATTACAGCCACTGAACAAACAAGTTCAGTTCACCACTTTCAATTCAAAATATTTAAATCATAATAAATCAGATCATTTACCAGGTCTGGCTGAGATGTATGAGGCCTGCTGTGGAAAGAAATGTTGAAAATAGCAATGGCACTGACATTAATGTTTCAAACATCCATGGATATAGGAGTGGTGTCAGAGTAGTACAGGCTTGTAAATGCTGCTCCTGCCCCTACTGTAAAAAAAAAACGGGAGAGGTTTACATCATGGAACTGGACAGCAGTCTGTATAATGTTGGAAATGGCAAACGTTTATCGAGACCATAATCATGGACAGGAATACGATCTTCTTTGTAAGGAAGAAAAAAAGTTTTATAACTGACCAGAAGCTCACACTTGCCAATGGGAAGTCATATCTGTAAATTTAATGTAGGTGTTTGCCTAGGTTACGGTAGGCTTGAGCAAAGAGTGAGCTTGACGTTTTGTCTGTCAACAAAGTGTCATGACGTGTCAAGCGTCATAATGGAGTTGTGATCGAAACTCATCCCCATGTATTAAAGGGAGAGTGGGGCTGTGGATTTTAAATTGGTGAACAGACAAACACTGAGAAAAATGGTGGTGGATGGCTATTCAAACTGGAGTGGGGTTTAAAGTCATACTATCCAGGGATTAATACCTGGTACAATGCTCTTTAAGCATCATTGAAGGACATAGAATTCAATAAAAAATACATAACTTCAAAAAGTTGAGGGAAACTTTTTAAAATTAAAGGCTGCCCTTTAAGAAGAGTTGACAATATTTATTTTCTCTCAATTTTGTGCGGATTTGGAACTCGCTGTGTCAGAAGGGCGTGCAGGCGGGGTCACTGAATATTTTCAAGGCAGAGTTAGGTAGATTTGTTTTAATCAAGGGAATCAAAGATCATCGTGAGTGAACGGAAATGTAGAATATGAATCACAAACAGATCATCCACGAGCTTATTGAAAAGCGGAGAAGTCTCGAGGGGCTGGATGGCCTCCTTGTTCTCCTATGCCATATGTTAGTACTAGCGGGTCACAGGAAGTCGGGATTGTAAACAAAAAGCAGGACAGTATTAAGCTTCATGAGCATACAGACATGTTGTTGAAATGGAGTCACACAGAGAATAGAAATTTAAAGCAGGGTGTGTGAAGGATATATTTTGGAAAATGAACGACGAGAGAAAAAATAAACTATATGGAGCCATTGAAACAGGGTGCAGGTATAGAGGAGATATATGTAAATACTTATTTACAACTGGTAGGGCAGATTGATAGTTGCATTTAAAATATACAGAGGATAGGTGAGTTTAAAAATAGTGGCAGGTATTACAAAGAATAAGAAGGCATGTTGAAGTTTCTCACATCACTGCTTAGTGCTGAGCTGAGGAAATGTCTCCAATTCCACTCACTGCATTTTAGTAATGAAGTGAGGAACTTGGAGGGATTTCAGAGGGAATTTACTGGAATTGTGTCAGGGATGAAGGATGCCAGTTAAATGGGGGACTGGAGAAGCTGAAATTGCTCTCCTTAGATCAGTCAAGATTCAGTGGAATTGAATAGAGGTTTCCAAATTAATGTGGGGCTTTGAGAGAGTAAGGACAAACTGTTTTCATTAAAACAAGGAACAGTTACAAGATTTACAGTGATTGGTGAGAAGAACACGAGGGGGCATGAATAAAAAAAACAATATTTATAAAGAACTGTTAGAATCGGGAATAAACTATTTGAAGACATGATTGAAAACATCACCAACTGCTCGGAAAATGTAAAAAATGCCATGATATTCTTTTGAAGACGTGCAGGGAGCTCTCCCCAGTGTCCCCAACAATATTTGTCCCACAAACGGCATCACAACAGATAATGTGTTCTTGGGAGATTTGTCAAGAGAGAAATATCATGTCTGTTGTTCCCCCCAGTGGTCAGAATCCACGCTGGGTCTCTGGTGTAATTTGTTTACTGACGGGTAGGGGGCGGTTGAAGAGGATTCGTGCAAAAATTTTCCCCAGAATGTATTCAAGGAACATGTCTCCATATTTCCCAAATAGTGTTTTATCGCCTTCTTTAAAAGGTGAAACGATTCACAAGTCTGGAGGTGGGTCCACTTCTTCCTAGATTTCTGTAAAAATGGTCACAGACTTTGATCAAGAACAAATACCCTGCTCTTCTCATCACCCTTCTGTATGGCAGTGAGGCCCGGGTCTCCTACCAAAAATACCTCCGGGTGCTGGATAATTTCCGCTACCGAAGACTCCTCGGGATACTGAAAGTCAAATGGGTAAAGAGGGGGCATGAATAAAAAAACAATATTTATAAAGAACTGTTAGAATCTGTAATAAACTATTTGAAGACATGATTGAAAACATCACCAACTGCTCGGAAAATGTAAAAAACGCCATGATATTCTTTTGAAGACGTGCAGGGAGCGCCCTGAAAGCAATTCCTGCAGTTTCACAACCCTGGCCATGTGAAATCGGCTCCCCCGATCTGAACACTGCATCGACGTGTCAAAATATCTGCTTCTGATACAGGTCCTCTTTTCACAATACAACAATAACAGCCGATTTCAAGGACAGGAATAATGTGTTAAGGACCCGCTAACGGCCACGTTGAAACGGGGATAGCTGACAACGGTGTCTGGCAGGAAGTAGCCGATTATCAGTCCATGTGGCTTTGCCTCATCTAACGAGCTGCAACACTGTCAGAGACTGAACATATAAACTCAGCTGTAGAGAAGTGACAACAGCGGAAGTAAAGAGAAGAACGCTCTGACTCGATAAATCACTTTCCACAAGACATTCAGGTCCTCACTGCATGAAGAGCTCTTGCTCCAAGGTTGGCCTGTTGAGGCATCTGTGGGTGCACAAAACATTAAACCTGGCAGACGTTACCCTCGTTTTTAGGAAATGATGATCACGATGATAATGACGATAATGATATGATTATAGAAATTCATACTGTTTAAAAAATATTATTGAATACAAATTAACTCCAACGTCATCCTTCACAAGCCGAATTTAAGATTGAACTAAGATTGACACAAGTGTCATTCTTGATCAACCTGCTTTCTGTACTTTCCCTCGACAATATTACATGTGGGGCTGTGTGACACTAACATGCTGCGATTTGGAATATTTACTACCACACCAGTGACTCAGTTCTGGGTATCTTTGGACCGCTGTGGGCCACCTGCTGCAGCTAACTTGTTTACAGACACAATATGTAACTTCAAGGCCCGGCGTACCCTCCACTCTAACTTCTTCATCATTTGTTGGAAGAAAGGGGATTCTCAGACACTTGCCAACAATAGGCACAAACTTAAGGATTTGGAGCAGTAAAGAATCAACAAAGGATAACCAAGATATTGATAAAGATGTGACAAATAGAGCAGGAAAGTAAAGTAGCAGGGAACATGAAGGTAGTGTGAAAAACTCCTGTCCATATGTAACAAGTCAAAGATAAGGGAAAACAAATGTAGGTTTGGAAGGTCTGAAAGGGGAGAATTTGTAACTGAAAACAACGCAATGGCTGAGCAATTAAACAACTAGGATTAAAGAAGTATACTGTGGATGCTGCAAATCTGAAACAAAAACAAAAATAGCTGGAAAAACTCAACAGGACAGACAGTATCTATGGTGTGGAGTACATTTATCGCTTCAAGTTGAAATGAACCATCATCAGAACGAAGCAGAAATAGAAAAGATGTGAAACATAATGTGGTTGAGGGGGTCGGACAGTTAGAGCTGGATAGAGGGCCAGTGATTGGTGGAGGCAAAGAAGAGATTGCCAAAGATGTCCTAGCCAAAAGACCAAAGGGGTATTGATGGCAGTGATATTTGCTAATGAATGTGCTAATGATGCAAATTTCAGTATATGTCTTGTCAAACACCAGATGAGAAATGGAAAGCAATGAAGGTGAACAGGGCGAAATAGACAAGTGGAAATCAGGATAGAGAGATGGGCAATGCTTGTGCAACGTAGGCATTCGTGGAAGAGAGGTGGCAGTCAATTAAACAGTAAGACAACAGCAAAATAATGTGGATGCTGGAAATCTAGAACAAAAACAGAAATATACTGGAAACTCAGCAGGTCTGAGAACATCTGCGGAGAGGAAAACTGTTAATGTTTCAAGTAGGTATGAATCGTCATCACAGCTGAGGAAAAAATGAAAACAGGTGAACTATAACCTGGTTGAGGGGCGTGGGACAGGTAGAGTTGGAGAGAGGGCTAGTAATAGGTGGATGCAAAGAAGAGATTGCCAAATGTGTCTTTGACAAAAGGGAAAAAGGGTGTTGACTGTGGAGATGTTAGCTAAAGAGTATGCTCATAGTGCAAGTTTTTCCTGCTTATTCTTTTTGTTTTTTGAGTAATATAGAGACTGTGGCAGAGTGAGGGGAAGAGAGAGAGCGAGGTAGAGAGATACACAGAGAGAGCTATTCAGATAGAAAAAAAATGGAGAGAGAGGGAAAGGGACACAGAGAGACAGAGAGTGAGGGAGAGAGATAGAGAGAGAAAGGCAGACAGTGGGAGGGAGAGATGGGGGAGCAAGAGGCAGAGAGCCTGAAGCAGATACAGATAGCAAGCAAGGGTCAGAGAGAGAGCGAGAGCGAGACAGAAAGACAGAGATAGAGATTTTGAGAAAGGCAGAAGGAGAGTTTGAGGCAGAGGGGGAGAGAGAGACAGCTGCTGAAAAAGAGAAATGATTTAAGAGAGAGTCGGCGACTGAGAGAGAGAGTGAATGACAGAAAAAATACAGAGACAGATGAGAGAGAGAATGTCAGAGGGAGATAGACTGTGAGAGAAAGGCAGAGAGAGGGGGAGAGAGGGAGAGGGTTAGGGAGAGAGAGATATAGTGAGAGGGATATAGAAAGAGAGATAGAGAGAAAGAGAGCGAGAGAAAGTGAGAGAGAGAGAGAGAGACAGCATGAGAGATATTCAGATATAAAAATGTAGAAAGAGAGGGAGAGAGAGACAGTGAGAGGGTAAGGCGGAGAGAGGAACATAATGTCAGAAAGACGGTGATTGAAGAGACATTGAGTGAGAGAGAGGGAGACAGAGAGAGAGTGGGGGAGAGAGTGAGTCACAGAGAGAGAGGAAGCGAGGGAGAGAGGAGAAAAGAGATAGATATGTTCAGAGAGACAAAGCCTGAGAGAAAGCGGGGTGTGATAGGCAGAGAGAAAGAGAGGGTGGGGAGGGAGAGTCAGGGGAGGTCGTTGTTTCAAGATAAAAATAATTGGGATAGAGACAGAGGGAGAGGTGGACATAAAGAGACAGAGAGACAGAGTAATAGGGAGACAGAGATAGACACATTGAGAGAAAGAAAGGATAGGGAGAGTGTGAGACAGAGGGGAAAGGACACATTGAGTTGGAGAGAGGGAGCAACATGTTCAGATAGGGAAAATGTGAAATGGAGGGATGGACTTTGACAATGAAATTATGATGGATTGTTAGATAGCTAGTTAGATACGTAGATAGATTGATAGATAGATAGACAGACATACAGATAGATAGATGAATAGTTGGATATATAGATAGAGAGAGAGAGAGAGAGAGAGAAAGAAAGAGGAAGAAAGAGTGAGTGCCAAAGAGAGAGAAAGTGTGGAACAGAGGGAGAGAGAGAGAGAGAGAGAGAGGGAGACATACAGAGTGAGAGGTGTTCAGAGAGGTAAAGGTTGAGAGGGAAAGAGATATAAAGAGAAAGAGGGAGAGATGGATGGAGACAGAGAGAGAGAAAGAGAGAGGGAGATCAAGTGAGGGCGAGGAAGGGAAAGGGTTGTTTTCATATAGAAAACAACTGGAGAGAGGAGGAGAGAGACAGTGGCAGGGAGAGCGAGAGGGAGAGAAAGAGACAGTGAGTTACATGTAGAGGTGGAGATGGCGGAGTTAGCCAGAGAAAAAGGGAAATGCAGAGAGTGTGTAAGAGATAGATGAAGAGAGCTAGAGGGGAAGCATGAGAGGGAGACAGTGACAGAGAGACATTTTCATACATGCATCAATGTTCATAATATATATAGATAGATACATAAGGAGAGATAGTGAGAGAGAGACAGAGAGAGAGAGGGGGGGAGAGACATACTGACATAGAAACACAGGCAGAGAGAAAGAGGCAGAGAGAAAGAGACAGAGAGAGGTAGGGGGAATGAGAATTAGTCAGAGAGATGGACATAGGGAGACAATGGGTGAGAGAGAGAGGCTGCGAGAGAGAGAGAAAGATAGAGAGGGAGAGAGAGAGATAGCGAGAGGCACACATATAAAGAAAGATAGAGATAGAGAGAGAGAGAGATGAGGAGAGAGAGAGAAAAACGTGGAGATAGAGGCAAGGACACAGAAAAAGCGTGAGAGACAGAGACAGAATGGCAGTGTGAGAGTTTGAGAGTGACAGACGTTGAGAGAGAGAGAGTGCGAGAGAGACAGTGATAGAAAGAGAGACAGAGTCAGGAATGCACAGAGATGCATACTGAGACAGAGAGAGTCAGAATTTGAGAGCAATAAAAAAATCTACAGAACGACATAGGGATAGATAGATACAGATAATGAGATAGAGGGAAAGAGAGAGAGAGACAGGTGAGGCAGAGACAGAACAAGTGAGAGGAAGAGAGAGTGTAAGACAAAGATGAAAAGAGCGAGAGGGGGAAAGAGAGAGAGAGAGAGACAGAGGGAGGGAGAGAGAGAGAGAGAAAGAACAGGAGAGAGGAAGTCACGACTGGGAGATAGAGATAAAGAGAGAGAGAGACTGATATAGAGAGAGGGGTAGAGAGACAGAGGAACAGAGAGACACGTGCAGTGAGAGAGAGGCAGAGAGAGAGAGAGAGGAATAGAGAATTAGAATTAGACAGAGAAATAGACGGAAAGAGAAAATGGGCGAGAGAGAGATAGGCTGAGAGAGAGGTTGAGAGAGAGAGAGAGAGAGAGAAAAAGATAGAGAGAGACACACATAGCAGGAGAGACATAGATATATATGGATAAGGAGAGAGAGAGAGAGAGAAAGTGTTGGAGAGAGAGAGACAAACATTGCGAGAGAGGCAGGGACACAGCAAAAGAGAGAGAGAGAAAAAAATGTGGAGAGAAACAGAGAGACAGAGAGAGAGAGATTGAGAGAGGCAGACTATTAGATAGAGTGAGAAAGAGATAGAGAGACAGTGATTGAAAGAGAGTCATAGTTAGGAATGCACATTGATGCATACTGAGAGAAACATTGTGTATGGGAGACAGAGAGAGTCAGAAATCGAGATCATAAATAAGCCAGTCCAAAACAGAAAGCTAGATAGTTAGATAGCTAGATAGAGAGAGAGACAGAAAGAGAAATGAAGAGAGATAGAGTCGAAGAAAGTCAGAGAGAGAGAGAGGAAAATGGAGACAGAGAGCAACAGCGATAGAGGGAGAAAGTTGGTGAGAATGAGAGAGATTCAGAGAGCGAGAGCAAGGCAGAGAGAGAGAGAGAAAATGAGGCACTCATACACAGACCGGCAAGAGATAAATAGATAGAGAGATGGAGAGAGAGATAGAGAGAATTAGAATTAGACAGAGAGATTGACGGAGAGAGACATTTGGTGAGAGAGAGAAAGGCTGAGATAGAGAGGATTAGAGGGACAGAGAGAGAGAGAGAGAGAGATAGAGAAAGACACACATAGAAAGAAAGGTAGAGAGAGAGAGAGACAGTGGGAGAGAGAGGAAGATGTGGAGATAGAGGCAGAGACAGAAACAGAGAGAGCGAGAAAGGCACAGAGAGACAGAGAGATTGAGAGGGACAGACGTTGAGGGAATGAGAGAGAGAGTAAAAAGGGAGAGAGGGAGAGGCAGAAACATACAGAGGTGCATACTGAAACTAAGAGGAAGATTGAGTACGGGAGACAGAGAGAGTCAGACATCGAGAGCAAAAAGAAAAGCCAGGCTGAAGAAGAAAGGTAGATAGAGAGAGAGAGAGAGACAGAGAGTAAAAAACAGAGAGAGAGATAGACGGCGTGGAGAAATGGTGAGGCAGAGAGTCATACAGAGAAACAGAGAGAGCAAGGCAGAGAGAATGAGAGTGAGAGAGAAAGAGCCACGTATACAAGGACCGAAATAGGGATAGGCAGAAAGAGAGAGAGAGAGAGAGAGATGATGGGGCGGGGGTATGGGGAGGGATTGGAGAAACAGACAGAAGGTGTTCAGAAGGCATATCTTTAGACAGGGGGGCCAAATGTGATAGAGAGTGATGGAGGGTGGGGGAGAGGCAGCGAGAGATAGAGTAGGCCTGACAGATGAGAGTTTTCGGTTTCTTTCAGACTTAGAAGTTGAGAAAATGGTATCAACGATATAAAACAGGAGACACTGTGGGTGGGAGGGCGGTGGGGTGGGGGTTGGGGAGTTACTGAGCCACAGACCTCCAGATAGACAGGCAGAGAAACATTTATTTATTTTTAACTACATCTTGATGACGGATTCTATCCCCAATGTGTGGTTAATCTTCTCTATTCACCCAGCACCATATTATAGGGAGGCCAACATTAACTGAACAGAGGCTCCAGTAATTCTGAACCCCCCACTCCCAACATCATTGTATCATGTCCACTCCTCCATCTGATTTACTGGCTCTTTACAAAAATAATCAAAAACAATTATGATTTATCTCCGTCTGCCATTCGCTTTCTGCCCCGTCTCACGTGATCCCTTTCCCACTCGGTCCAGGGCTTCCCTCTCCCATTCACACAACTGCAAACCTCCCCATACCAACTCAATCCAGGACTTGCCCTCCACAATTAAAACCCAACCGCTAACACGATCAGGCAGTCACAAAGCCCAAGATGGCCCTTCTCCTGTGCATCCCCAAAAAACATATTTCCACTCTGTCCACGATTGTCCCTCTCCATTAACCCCCCACCCCTCAAACAGAAACACACACACACACACACACACACCCACAGACAAAGATGCATGATTAACACTCACTCCAGGACTGTCCGTCTTCCATTTTATAGGCCCATAGAAAAGTTACAGTAAAGGAAGAGGAACTCAGTTAATCCACTCTGCAAACGCTGAACATATATAGTCGCTGATTCAATTCGTATATTCCAAAACCCGGACCATATCCTGACCAGTTACAACAATTCAGGTGTTTTTCCAGTTACCATTTCAAATTGCTGAGCATTTCTTCCTCCACCACAAATCCGGGCAGAGATTTCCATGCACCCACAATTGGATGATAAGGTTTTTCCTCAGGTCTCCTTTAATCTTTCTACCAATCACCTTCAAACTGTGCCCCATGGTAATAGACTTTTCCGCTATAGGAAAAAGGCCTTTCATGTCTACCCTATCCATGTACTTTATGATACTGTATGCGTCAACTAGGTCACCCCTCAGCTTCCTTAGTTCCAAGGAAAACTTCACCAGCATATCCAATCTATCCTCATAGCCACATATTTCCAGACCTGGCAACATTCTTGCTAATCTCCACTGTACTCTCTCCAGAGCATTTATGCGCTTTCTCTAATGTCTTTTGTCAGAATTATACATAAAGAATAAAAACACAGCTCTGGCATTATCAGCATCTTTTCATTACAATTCCAGCATTAGATGCCTGCTGGTGTATTCAGAATCTCGTGCAATTAAAATAAAACATTCCATATGGTTTGTCCTGAACTAATCCACCTGTCCTGACATCTTCAGTAGCTTTTTGACATCCTCTCCAAGGTCTCCAACTTATTCTATCCATCTCAATTCCCTTCCAGATTATTGAGTGTTCCATTGCTTTGTTTGCCCTCTCCAAATGTATTACCTCAAACTTCACAAGATTAAATTTCCTTTGCCACTTTTCCGCCCACTGTTCCAAACCATAGATATCATCCTTTACCCACTCAGTCCAGGATTACCCCGTCCTATTAACTTCACCCCCCACCCACCCGGTACCCTCTTGGTCAAGCCGAAGTCTCTGCCCATTTTTCTGCCCATCTTGTAGTGAATCTTGACTGAAATGCACTCAAGATTTTTCCATCTCGCAGTTTCAAGTAATGACAGATGGTGCTCTGGGCATGTATGTTTCTTTTAATTTAGCAAATATTTATGTAGAAAGGTATTGGGTTGCGGGGAGATTGGGCGGGTGGCAGCGGGGTAAAGGAACCAATCCACTATCAGGTATTCTGCAACTCTCACATTAGGCAGCATCGCCATTATCACAGTATAATCGAGACTGCAGAGAAGCAGTGCACAGCAAGATCCTACAAGCAGCTAGCAAAACTTCACAAGCCTATCAATCTGTCCTCATAGCTGCAATTTTGTAGCCCTGGCAACATTATTGTAAATTTCCTCTGCTCTATCTCCCAAGCAGTTATATCATTCCCGTGGTGTTTTTGTCAGAACTATACATAAAAATAAAAATACAGCTACGTCATTAACAAAATATTTTTTTTACAATTCCAGCATTAGATCCCTTCTGGTGTATTGAATATCTCCTTCAATTAAAATAAAACATTGGCCTGGTGCCCTTCTCCCAACAACCCCTAACCCTCAGAAATTTCTAAAACCACCTTTAAATCTCGGGTGGGGGAATAGAACATGTAACAACCAACCCCACATCACCCGCCCCACCAGCACATTTCATCTGTTCAATGTGTCATTGGACCTAATGCCCAGGTGATAAGCAGGGGTGACGACAGTCCATTACAGAGCCCCCTCATATTTCCAAATATAATTCCAGGCCCCTCAGAAACGTTATGCACACAATGAATAACTTGCTTTTTCAACGTGCAGTGGAGGGAACGCTTTGGGGATTATAAACAGCATGATCCCACAGAAAGTACTACCAAGGAAATTGGCACATTGGATACTTTCTCCCCAGCCATGCAGAAATCAGATGATGTGTGTCCATTCAACCCACTTTCACCATTTGTTCCTCCCTCCGGACTTCTCTCTCGCCTTTTCTTCAATCCATCCCCTCTCCTGCTGCCTGTCACTGTCCTGCAATATCTCTCTCTCTCTCTGTCTCACCCTCTTTTTCTCTGTCTCTTCCTCTGTTACTGTCGCTCTCTCCCTGTTTCAGTGTCTCTGTATTTCGCTTCGTGTGTGTGTCTCTCTCGTTCTCTGTTTCACTCCCTGTATCCCCATTCATCCTCTTTCTCTCTCTCCCTCTGTCCCATATCAGATTCCTCAAGCTCTGTTTTCTCTCTCTCTCTCTCTCTCTCTATCTTATTGCTTTCTCAGTTCCTCCTCTACCTGCTTCTCTCTTTCGCTTCTTTGCAGTCTCAGCTCGCACCAAAAATTCTCTGTGCCTCTCTCTCTCATATAGCATTGTTTGGAGTTAAAAAAAAGGGAGAGAAAGAAAATGACTTTGGCCTTAATAAATTGAATTGAAATCTGACTCATACCCCCATCCATTTCACTGTCTAACATGCCAGCAATTTAAAGGAATTAAAACATTTTCATGTTAAGAACTTCTACTTCAGGACTTCCCAATTGATTAACGTTCAACGACTTCCCTTACTTGTGTCTCGTCACTAATGTAAGTTAGAAAATTCTGTGGGTATTTGTGCACAGTGAGATCCCACAACCACACCATGGGAAGTGCAACATAAAAAGTGCCAAGGTGAGAATTGATGAAGGAACGGTGGGCTAATGTTTTTTTTTCAACAAAATAGCCAAGCACGAGCCCGGGATTCAACCACTAAATGTCCCAATGTAATTCCTGTAACTCCTCCAAACTTCTGGAAGCCTGTGGGTGAGAGGGTTTTCTTCTGAGATCTGGAGCTGCTCAGTGACTGCAGACTCTGAGGTGGCTAGATCCATTCCCCTCAGCCCACATCACAACGCTCCCTCACTGACCCCTGCGGTTTCCTCTTTGCTTCTGTTCTACCTCAATCTCCCATTTGTGTAGGGAAAGCTGCAGGCATTCAGGGCAAACAGAAAGATCCCACAAGCAGCAAGCTGTTAATCTCCAGAAAAATCTGTCTCGTTGATGTCGACATATGGGGTAATTCTTGTGCGGGATGTAACGCAACAAATCAAAGCTGCAGTTTAAAACATTCTGTTTGAGCTCCAGTCACAGAACCTGGACAAGAGCAGGGGAAACAAATAGCTAGACAGAAAATGAGGGAACTGGAGAGTTAAAGATAGAGACAGAGAGACACATAGAGAGAGAGAGAGACAGAGAGATCAGGAGATAGATATTCAGAAAAAGTGAGGACAAGAAGATCCAAAATCGCCATTGAGTTCAAATTAATGTAGCACACGGAAGCCTGTCTTTTCCACTGGCCAAACCTGCTGCAAATAAACATCCCCACCCACCCCCCACCCCCCGCCCACTCTTTGATTGTGCTGAGCATAGTATCAACAGCCACCCTCCACTTCCCGAACTCCCGCCGTCCCTTTCTGTCCCCAGATGAGGTTAAATTTTATTTTTTAACTGGGAAGACACAACTGATGCCTTTGCGACATTGTTTTTAATTGCACAAGCCGTTTTTTTCATCTTCCGTTCGATATTATTAGCAGGATGCAACTGGAGCTGGACAGTGACTTTATACTGGATTCCCCCAACTTCCTGACACTCGTCACACCCAACCCCACACACACCAATTTACTATATTTACCTGTCCCGCTCTGTTTCACTCTCGGTCTCTCCTCTTTATTTCTCGCCCTGCTTACCACTCAAAATCTCCCCTATCTTCCTATATTCCTGTTTCTCACTATTTTCTCACCTTCCTCTCTCAATTCCCATTTTCCCCTAGTCTCAACGCTTTTCGACTCTCTTTGTTTTCCCCTCCCTTCCTCCTTTCTCTTTCTCTTACCTCACGATGCTGGCGCCGACATAGACATAAAAGTACATCCAGAAACAGAACAACAGCAAACAGGATTCAACTGGGACATCTTGATTTCATTTACCCCTCAAATTCATCACACTTCCAAATGAATTTAAGCACAGCAAGATCCCAAAAATTTTCACGCTTTCTGCAGTGATATGAAAGTGCAGCCTCTTCTGCTTTCTGTCAAATATCACGAGACATATTGAAGTTTCTGATCAATGAATCCTTATCACGTCCTATTCCAGAGGCAGGGCTTCCTAGCTCTAGTCATAGTTCAAGCGTGTAGCATCCAATTCTCTCTGGTCTGAATCTTCTGGCTTCTAATCTTGGAGCACAACAACTTCGATGCTGCTTCACTAATTGTGAAACACCTTTACTAAATCTCTAAGCAATAGTGCACACACACAGTAACACAGTTTCCTTAGGAATCCCGCGAGCTAGGGTCCGAATTAGGTGTTAGGACCCAAAACAAACCTCCTTGCAATGGCTGCCTGAACGGCCCTCTTGAATTATTAAACCAACTCTGCCCTTCCATGACATCTTATACATGATTATACCCAAACACTCAGCATTGTATTCAGCTGCATGCTAATAATGGGTATGAGCACATTTGCTTCGGGCAGTAAGAAGGACATTCCCACATTCCCGAGCGGTTATTGTCTCAATCAATTTCTTTAAACGAAGTGTTTGTGCCAAACTATAGCTCAGTGACCTGCCCTGAATTGCCCCAGTGCGTTTGTTAGTGTGTTTGCGCCTGTGTGCGTTTGTGTGTGTGTTTATGTAAACGAGTGCGCACGTCTCTCTGTCTCTCTGCCTGCTTAGTTGAAACTCCATCTACTTTTTAAAAAATCAGTTTGAAGATCAGCAGTGACTTCAGGCACAAAAGCTTCTCCATAGCTCATCTTCACATCATCGGGCAACTGCACACAGCGCTCCGCCACAACCAGGTTACATTCATTGATATGAAAGAAGTAAAAGCACAGTGACATCATTAAAATCTATTTATACAATACAATCTATACGAAGAACTGCCCGATAGCATCCAACATTTAAGTGATTAATTTCGAATTCGGAGAATATAACTTCATTTACAACAAGGGTTTTTGCTCAGCACGTAGGTTTTCAGCCCATTGATCCAGCTCTCCATGTCGTTAACATACATTATATAATAGATATCAGACAATAATCAACTGCAGAACAACTATCACATGTTAGATGATTCGAACCTAAGAGTGAACGTCAATATTACTCCCCCAGCCCCAACCCGAATCCCACTAGGACCTCTATAGAAGGGTCATGAGGACTCGAAACGTCAACTCTTTTCTTCTCCGCCGATGCTGCCAGACCTGCTGAGTTTTTCCAGGTAATTCTGTTTTTGTTTTGGATTTCCAGCATCCGCAGTTTTTTTGTTTTTACCTCTATATAATGCCTTGGATTTCCTAGAGGATCTATGATCCGTCTGCTTTAACTGATAATATATTTCCTGAAATTTATCATTCTGTTCCCGAGGCTCGGACAGATGTTCTGTTAATGTGGATTACATGCCAAATCCATTCCACGTGTTCCAGCAGCTTACTATATTTTGTGCCTCAGTCATTAATTACAGTTCATTTCAAGCTATGAACCCTCACCAATTTCCTCTCCTCAACCCATGTGGGACTCTCAGTAGTAAAGCAGACTGTAATTGCAGTTACTGGGCATTTCAAATTCAACCCATACAGATACCATTTCCTGGTTCTGGTAGCAAAATGCTCTCCTTCCCTACATTGGCTGCATGGTAATCATTAAGTTTTCTTCAATATCTCCGTGGTACAAGTACCTTATGTGACGTTAAGCACGAGTTTTAACTGGACCTGCTTTCTCGTTCTACAGTGAAACCCCGTTTAACAGCTTCAATTGTTTCAACTCCCCAGATGGGATTCTATCATAGTATTCTCCAGTTTCACTGCATATGGTAAGATATCATGATACTGTGCAACATTATGCCCCGGTCTAGACTCGAAATTCTCCCTCCCTTATATCTGAAGCGGCGTCAGCCCATCTGGTATTAGCATAAAATAAAGCACCAACCCCCGCAACTTAACACTTTCCTTCTTACAATCATATTGTGCATCATATACCTTGGACCAAATCATTTCGCTGGAACACTGTGATGTTATTTTTTTTTTCCATTTGGACAACGTTCGGCTCACATCAAGTGCAGCATCAGTTTTAAACAGTTTGCTTCTGCATGTGGAAGTGCCTAACTGAAGGGGAAGGTGTTCAAGTCAGTGTTCAAGGCATTACTGAAGTACAGAAATTGCATAGCGGAGTTTAATGAAGGAATTAGGGGAGCAAGGAGGGGATATGAGAAAGCTCTGGCTGGTAAAATTAGGGAAAACCAGAATATAGTTGATAAGTATATCAAAGGGAAGAGGATAACCAGAGAAAGGTTAGGATCCATTAGGGACCAAGGGGCCAACCAATGGTGGATGCAGAGGTCATTGGTAGATTTTTGAACGAATATTTCTCATCCGCCTTCACAGAAGAGAATAAGGATGAATGTATCGTACTTGGGGAGACAGACTGTGAGGTTCTGGAGCAAATTGATATAGTGAGTACCAAGGTACTGGATGTGTTTGCAGGCTTAAAAGTGGACAAATCTCCAGGTCTGAATGATTTGGTTCCCAGATTGCTGAAGAAGGAAATGGAGGAGATCGCAGGGTGTCTGTCCCAAAATGTTTAATTCCTCTCTGTTCAGGCGGGAGGTGACAGAGTTCTGGAGAACAGCTAGTGTGATTCCAACATTTAGGAAGGGTTGCAGAGATAAGCCAATGGAACATGGGCCGGTGAGTCTCACGTCAGTGGTCGGTAATCTATTGGATATAATTCTGAAGGAGAGAGTCTGCCTCTAATTGGAGAGGCAAGGTTTGATCAAGCATAGTCAGCATGGCTTTGTCAGTGGGACTTAATGCATAACATAATTTAGAGATTTTTCTGAGAAGTGACCAGGTGTGCAGATGAGGGTAATGTAGTTGATGTAGATTGTATTGACTTCAGCAAAGCCTTTGACAAGTTCCCACATGAGAGACTTATACAAAAATAAAATGCACATGGGATAGAGCGAAATTTGATGAGCTGGATCCAAAATTGCCTTAGTAGAAGGAGACAGTGTCTGAGAACAGAAGGATGTTTAAGTGATTGGGAGCCAATGCCCAGTGGCGTACCAGAGGGATCTGTGCTCCGTCACCCATTATTCATTATTAATAAACAACATAGAAGAATATGGGGGGTGGGGTACGATTAGTAATTTTGCAGATGACACCAACATTGGTCGGGTGTTTAACAGGGAGGATGTGCTTCTTGGGCTACAGGAAGATACTGGATGGTCAAATTGGCAGACAAGTAACAGATGGAATTTCAGCCTGAAAAGTGTGAGGTGATAAACTGTCGAGGAACTAATTTGTCAAGTAATTGTTCAATGAATGGCAAGACAGCAGGAAGTTCTGAAGAACAAAGTGACCTTCGTGTATGGGTCCATATATCTTAGAAGGTGGAGGGACATACTAGTATTTTGGTGAAGAAATGCATGTGAGATATTGTTTTTATCAATCGAGGCATAGATTACAACAGTAGTGGGTCATTGGAGTTGTAAGGAACCTTTGCGTGTCCACAGATCGAGTACTGCCTCCTGTTCCTTTAGTCATATTATGGGAAGGATGTGATTGCACTCAAGGTCATTTAGAATTGATTTACCAGGATGTTGCCTGGGATAAAACTTTTCAGTTTTGAAGAGACGCTGAATAGACTTAGCATGTTTTCATTGGAACAGAGAAGGGTGAGGGGCGACCTGATCGATGTGTGCAAGCTTTTGAGGGGCATGGACCGTGTTGATAGGAAGTTGCTTATCTGCTTAGTTCAAGGGTAGTCACGATAGGACAAACGTACAACGTGGGAGCAGGAAGTTTAGGAGGGATGAGAGGAAATGTTTTTTTAGCAGAGGGTGGTGATTGTCTTGAATGCATTTCCTGGGAGGTGGGCGGAGGTGGGATCCCTCACATCCTTTAAAAAATACCTCTATGATCAATTGACACGTCATAGCGTTCAAGGATATGGGCCAAGTAATGTTAAATGGGGTTATGTGGTCAAGTCAGTTCTTTTGCATGTGTCGGTGCAGACCCATTAGGCCGAAGGGCCTCTGCTGCGTTTTTTCATTCTGTGATCGGGATCTTAAGGATTTGTTGGCTGCGGCCAGTCGAGGCCCAACCAAAGGGTTTTCCAACACCATGTGTGTGGCTTTGAAGGTCAGCATTGGAGGTACACCTATCGAAATTGCATTCATCATTCGGAGAACCCTTTGGGATTCATGTGAATTTGATGCTGCGGAGATGTACTGCCTGAAGGACTTCCCCATCGCTGGATATTTCATCGTGAACCTTTAAGAATTTTGCTGCCAGTGTCAAGTTCCTGAAGGTATTAAAGGAGATGAAAAACCAGCTTGAAATGAGAGTTTCAAGGCGGAGCCACTTTTTAGTCGGCCGTCATTTGTTTACTGTGCTGTGACTATGTCCATCCACAAATTCCATGTTGCTGTCGCCAATGCACGTAGGTTAAAGACAATTTCGGGATTTAGAACAGTATATGGCTCTTCGAGGTGACTCTCAATATGGATGTTAAATGACCAATCATTCAACCTCCTGCCAGTGTCCCTATCGGGGGGAAACCGCTACTACCGTTTCTCTGCCGGGCAGCCCATCATCTCACAGTCAACTGGCTAATCCACTCATATGGTGGCCAACTGAAACACCATCCTTTGTAACAATTTCAAACAGGAAGCACACAGCATACAGCACTGAAAATAGACTAAATTCAGCAACTTGTGTAGCGATACTCATGTCTCTACAAGAGCTGCCCCAAATGCCATCTCACTTATTCACGGGTGTCCAAAGCCAACAAGGAGAGAACTGGCATAATCGAGAGGATTAATAACGCCAAGGACACTTGCAAACCCACACACTCCAAGGTCTCCAGTGAGCGAAATGGGACAAAGGAGGTGCCAGAGAGAAACAAGATGAAAAGAAACATTGAGCCAACAGCCGACCAGAATTATGCACGACCCATTTAAATACCCAAACCTCAGCAGGGCGATTCAGTGGAGCGGGCACCAGCAGGCGATCAACAGGCAGACAGGCAGCTGGCGGAAAGACCAAAAAGAACGATCTAAGAGGTGACCAAGCCACTTCGCAGAGAATTAGCAAGAGGTATATCCTTTTCAATATTTATGATATAGGACACTGCTCTTCGGACAAAAAAGGGCAAGGGCAGTAATTACAGAAAAATGTGCAAAGCTCTATGGAGCTGCAAGAGGAGACAGCTGAACTCCAGATCATTGGAGCAAAGAAGAGAACAGCGCACCCCAAATTCGCCCAAAATTGAAGAGGCCAGTTTAGCTGAGCCCAAGGAAGCCTGTAGACTTGAAGCACGCAGCACAGCCCAGATTCCGTAAGCCAGAAGCAGCAAGGCCCTGGAGCGAGAATGAATCAGGTATATTTTTCAATTCAGAAGCCAATCCTAACCGAGCTCTTTCAATGAAATCCCGTTAACCACCACCACCACCCATCTGTATCTGATCAGAACACTTCCAGCAGGCCGATTTCCTCAGTCTATTTAAAGTAAGGTAATTTGCAAGCAGTATGGGTAAGCGTGAACAATACAAAGAACTCGACCTGTTAATAATGTTTGGTTTGTTACTCGACGTAATGCTTTGAAAATGGGGATAATAATTTTATCTATTTTATCCTTTTGCACAATATGTTGTGACATCAGCTTCGAGTGCCAAACCCAAAGCTTACCTGGTGTGTGTGTCGGAATGCGTGATCCCTCAGCTCAGCTCCTTCAGACAGTCGTCACGATGTTGGCCCCATAGGCCTTCAATTAGTTCTGGAGGAAACGATTTGCTTTTCCCCAGCCTGGATATTTTGCAGCGTGGAGGCAACTTCATCATTCCCGAGGTTTACGAGGTATTGGGCAGGCAATCCGCTTGGCAGAAATGCTGTGCAAGAATGCTCCAATTGGGTTAATTAACCTTCATGTCCCGATTATAACAGCAAGGGGGAGTTCTTCCTTCTCCTGTTCCAGCTGCTGCTGGTGACGCCCAGCCAGTTATTATTGGCGGTGAGATCAACTGCAGCATAGATGAAGCTCAAGGATCCTGCAGGGCCAATAATAGGCTGGACGTCATGGCCAGAATTTTGATGGATGCAGTAAAGGATGCAAAGCTGCACGACATCTTCAGCAACGCTGTAGATAGAGCAGGGTAGATACACCTGGTCGTGGCCAGAGGAACACCAGCTTTCGGGTTTGACTTATGCCCCAAGCGTTAACAGTCAGATCAACAGAGTTCACACCAGTATTCTTCACTGAGCACTGCCTCCAACTGGCTGAAAGTCAATTACCGGGAGACCAGAAGTTTGGCAGGGGAATTTGGAAGTTCGACGTGCAACGTCTGACTCCAGAGAACATTAAGGAAGTCAAGAGGGATTAAAAATGTAAGACAACTGTGCAACCCGTATTTGAATCCCAGGCACCCTAATGGAAAGCGATCAAGGGGAACAGCAATGTGATTTCATACTCAGAGTTGTTCAGAAGTTTGGAAACAAACACAGGGAAATGTCCAAACTCAAGAAGAAACATGCAGAACCTATTCCATCTGCAGTCCATGGGAGCCAATCCCAATAAGGATTTGCATGATGTAAAGAACGATTAAGCCTCGTCCTTTGCCTCAGTTGACTCCAAGATCATCTCACCACCCTCGAGAAGGGAGAGGCACACTCGCATTTCTTTCTTGTGAAAGGTCCACAGAGAGTGCTCTGCAGTTAGAAGCCTTAATGAAGAAGCGGGACCAGGACTGTCATCATAGTTCAACATTTTGAGTATTATCAAATCCTTTTAGGCCGGATTATGTGACATGAAAACGTGATCAAATAGCCTCCCAGTCATTCCGGTCCTCTATTATTGAAGTCTTAGAAGAAAGTACAGTGGAGAGT
Organism: Carcharodon carcharias; assembly: GCF_017639515.1. NCBI lineage: Eukaryota > Metazoa > Chordata > Chondrichthyes > Lamniformes > Lamnidae > Carcharodon > Carcharodon carcharias. The sequence continues at coordinate 112,145,030 of NC_054484.1, read as the reverse complement.
ATGGACAAAGCACTACAACCTGATGAAATGATTCAGGCCCTTGAGTTCTTTGAGAAGATTAAACTTCCCGAAAGACACCATTTTCCGACTGAGTTTTACTCGGCTTTGTGGGACTGGATCTGCCCAGACCTGCTGCAAATGTACGAGAGTATGATTCTGGCCGGCAGCATTTCAGAATCCATATTGAAAGGCATCATAATCCTAATCAAGAAGCGGAAGGGAGAAAGGGAGGAAAATAGAAATAGAGATAAAATGCACTGTTGAATGTGAACTACAAAATTCTGTTAAGGTCATCGCCAATTCAGTCTGGTCTGCTCTGGACCTTGTGATCCGCCGTGTGCAGACCTGCTCTGTAACCGGGAGAAAGATCTTTCATAGTCTTCTGTTACTCAGCTTTACATCGGCCATTGTAAGGAACATGGTTGTGGACACCTGCCCCATCATCCTATACTAGATGGATGAATTTTACAGATTACCACACAACTCCATCATGGATGAGCTCTCCAAACTGGATCAGCAGAGAGAATGTGCAACTGGATAATTTTCACTAACAAATATTGGTACAGCAGTTTCAATCAAAGGGTGGAGTCTGAAAGCTTTCCAACTAATACTGCAGTCAGAAAATGCTGCCTTCTCTCTCTGGTCCTCTTCACATATTGCATAGAACTCTTTGCTGTTTTGATCAGGAAGGATTTGGGGATAAAAGGAGTGAGGATAGCAGGCAGGTCTGTCTGCATGAAGGTGCTGGTTATTTGGTCCGGAGGGACCACTGCATGTGTTCCAAACTGCAAGGAGCGAGTAGCCATGGTGAAAAAAAGAATGGTATGTGTGATTCACGCTCCTTCTGCATTCTGGGTAAGAACCTGTTATTCTGGTGTGAGGCACCCTCGGCATTGCTGTGCGTGGTGCAAGGCTGGCCCATTCCTCACTCCCTTTCTGTTGCAATCGCCTGAGGCATTTTACGCTTCATCTAGAGGCAGAAATAGGACCATGTTTGCAGGATGGTTTAATGTTCAAGAATAACGCAGGAAAACGTGCCCGAAATCGACCTCACCCTAATTGCCATGTCTATGTGGCTGCCTCAACTATGCCTGGGCATGTGGTATGCAAACACCACTAGTAACTACGTACTGAGGATCTACGTCTCCCCCGTGGTGTGAAGGTTGGGTCTGGCCACGCTGCCATGGAACGCTCCAACTTGCTGCAAAGTGTTGTAACATCTGTCCGTCTTAAAAAAAATTATAAAATGAAATTCATGTGAAAAAGAACATCCTGCAGTCCTCTATTAATAACGTCCTCGAGGCCCAGTGTGAATTAAAGATGATGAATTAGGTTGGATTGTGCCCTGAGCAGACTCTCAGAGATATTTTGTAGAAGTCCTGATTGCCAGGACTTTCCAACAAAAACCAATGTGTAGCTTGGCTGGTAGCGAGAACGGCCCTTGACCTGAGGCAGATTCTTTCTAGATGCCTGGGCCCTCCCGCTGTCTGCTTTTTGCCCTCAACTGGTTGTGGTGAGGGTAAGTCCATTTTCTCATCTCCATCTGTAATGTTCCTTTGTAAAGTAGGTGTGGAGTGAGGTGCAGTAGTTATTGCCATGCCTCATTCCGAGCAGCTCCATGACACAGATCTCTGTGTTCAAAGGAAAACACAATTAGATTAACAGGAACAGCTGCTGGAGGACCATAAATTCCATAAAAGTCATTCCTTGGTCTGTACTAAACTAATTGGTTTCCAGTGCAGGGCGTTCTCCATGTTGGTGTGGCACAACGGCATGTTCCAAGTTCAAGTGAGACGAGCTGATGGGAGCACTAAAGTTTGGGCCAGCCTCCACAGAGCACAATGAGGGAAGGTCGCTCTCCATGGCCTTATCAGTGAGAGTTCACTGAAGGGCTGTGTATTGTATAGCGACAACGGGCTGTTTGACTCACATTGATTTTATACAGTAAATATTACATATTTCACAATTGTAAGCACCTCAGAGTGCAACATTATCGATGTAGACAATTTAGTTACCATGGCAGTTTGTGTAATGACCATTTTGAAATGTTTATAATATCCTTTTTATTCTGCTGAAGTAAGCCATGACCTATGAAGTAATTTTGATCATCATTGTATTTTCTGTGATGGACATTTTGAAAAAAAAAATGTTATATTCTTATTTTATGAGTTACACGTTTTGCAAAAACAAACTTAATAACACAGGACGGTTGAACTGACAAAAAAAAATTGCAAGTGAAAACAGCTGTTGCAAATCCCCCTAGGGAAATTGTCAATCATGATAGAGAACTTTCCCATGAACTAAACAAATTTATTCTGTCTTGCCCGTTCTCATAATATGATGACTTATGCACAGTATTCCGGGTGGGTGAATTACCATCCCTGGGTATGACCTGCTCCACAGGTCCGGTCAATTGGCAGAATCAGAACCTGTCGGGGGGAGGGGCAGTTTTCCTCGGAGACCTGAACATTGACTCCACTCAATTGAATCTCAGCACATTAGATGAACCAGTGAAATGAAAACCTCTGGCTGATTTCCAAATACCACCCTCCTTCAGCTAATGAATTATTTCTTCTCCTTGCAAGAAGCAATTTGGCTGGCAAAGGAACATAATGTACTCTGGCTGTGGGGCTCCAATGCCCATCATCAGAATGGCTTAGTAGCAGCACTGCTGACTGAACTGCTCGAGCTCTAAGGGACATGGCTGCTGGACTGTGCCTGCAGCCTGTGCTAAGGGAACCACGAATGGGAAAAACTACTAACCATGGCCTCACCAATCTATAGGTCTCAGGTAATTCGTCACATGGAAGTATCATTGCAAGTGTCCACCAGGCTGCTCATTTGAAGACAAGGTTCTTTATTCACACTGAATGCGTTGTCTGTTGCGTTGTCTGGTGCTAGTATTGTGTGAAACAGATAGAGTCAGGCAAGCGACATCAGTAAATCTGAACATCAGGGAGGGGCGGGGGGCCATCAGGAGGAGAACCATTGTATGCAACTATATTTGAAATCATGTGTCCTCGTATATTCTATTCACACTACCTTTGCCATCAAGCCAAACAATAAAAGACCATCGACCTGAAACATTCATACAGTTTTCTTCCAGATCCGCTGCCTGACCTGCTGAGATTTCCCAGAATATTTTTTCCTGATTTAAATTTTCAAGCCTCCAGAATATTTTGCATTGAACAACATTTCAATCTGATTTCACTTGATATGGTCGGCTTATCTTCAAAAATAAGCTTAAATGCAGAAAGAACTGAGTGCAACATGGAAAGGTTTACAGAAAACCTTCAAACTGAAAGGGAGATATTTTCTTAAAGAAACTCGGTATCAAATAGAAAGAAAAATGTTGGAAATTCACAGCAGCTACAAATCCTCCATTACTGGGTGTATCTATTAAAGCAGAGAACCTGGAATGATAATTATTGCTTCGTCTCTCCACAGACGCTGTCGGATCTGCTGAATGTTTCCAGCACATTCTGTGATTATTTCAGATTCCAAGCGTGAGCAGTGACTCATTTTTGAACAATGCAACAATTGCAGTAAACGATATTGAAGTAACCAATGAGAAGAAGCAGAGGGAAACGATTCAGCGAATTCTACTGATTCCCAATAGCCCTATCCAGGTCCCACTCTGTAGTTCAGGGAAAGCCACAGTTACCAGCACAAGGAAAAAATTCGAGTGACATTTCAAATGGAAGATTTTTCTTCGTTGGAAACATTTTATTTGAATTAAAATCCATTGTGTTTTCAGAGCAGAGTCTATCGAAATAGATCACAGTATGTTTGGGGTTTCTGATCAGAATTTGCATTAGAACTTTAACAAATTGTGACAGTGTAGAATCGGACGCAGACCAATTGCTTGAAAGGCGGTTTTGCTCACCAAAACCCCACCATCGCTGAACACGCAGACAGTAATGAAGTAACATGCCACAACACTGTTAAAAATAATGTTATCATTTTAATTGAAATGGAAATCTTATTGAGCCGCGGAAGGACATGATAATTCAGGTGAGAAACAATTGGTCAAAGAGGTGGGGTTTATGGAACCTTTTCAATAGGAAGGCGAGGTAAAGAATTGGACAGGTTTAGGTAAGGAAACCAGAATTTTATGGCAGATCGGCTGAAAGCACGGCAAACCATGTTACAGGCAAGAAAATCAGTAATGCCCATAAGGACAGGAGAACAGAAATCTGGAAAATGTGTTTGGCTGGATGGAGTCACAGAGAAAGGGAATGGCGAAGCTTTGGAAAGATTTGAAAGTAATGGTGGCGATTTCAAAACTGAGCCATCGCCCGGCTAGAAGCCAGTGGAGGACACCAGACAAAGAGGGGAATTGGTGATCTGGACTTGGTTCAGGTGAAGTTTCTGGCGGCAAGATTTAGGATGAGCAGAGGTATATGTAGGGAGAGAATGGGAATCTGGCCAGTGGAACAGTGGAATCGTGAAGTATAGAATGGGCAAAGGCATGGTTGAGGGTTCCAGTGGCAGATGAGCTGAGATAGGGTTGGAGCTGGGGGTTGTTAAGTATACGGAAGTACAGCATATTCATCTCATAAAATTCTGTCAGTTTATGTATCATTATCATTGCGCAATTCAGTGAGATATATTGACGTGAAATCGATGCAGTGTCAGTCATTAATGTTTAATATTCGTATTGGAACACTACATCAGTGCAGTGTTTTCACAATTCACTACGGTCAGAATGGGAACAACATGCACCAATTTAAGGCCAGGGGCTGAGACACATTAATGCTGGATGCACAACCATTTAGGAACATGAAATGGTATCAATCCCTGCAGGATGTCCGCTGTTCATGTCCCCATTATTTTTAGTGCTTGCTGCGACAAATGTCACTGAGAGGGATGCAGAGTCAGTGAGCTGAGTGAAGCGTAATGGTTTTTCTGTCAATGAATCTCCGAATCCTGGCCAGTTACTGAGAATGCAGTCTCCCAGGAATTGCAATGTCCCCAATTCTGCCCAATTAACAGCTTTGACGACTGTGTGAACTGACAGCTGATGAAAGGGTTTCCTGGTGAGATCACAGCTGGGCTGTGGTCCCAGTTAAAATGCTTCAGTCCCGGTAAGTCATTGCGTTCAGTTGAGTAGCTGCTTCACACCTCTAACAGGAGCATAGTTGTGCACTTTGTGGTTACAATGATGTTTCTGACCCTCAATGAATCATATAATATTGGGATGACACGGCCCAAAAATAGGCCATTGGGCCCATTTTAACACTACGGGTTCTCTGAAAGAACGACGCTTTTAGTTACAGTCATCTCTCCGCAACCCTGTAACCTCCCAACATCACAGATTTATTGACAAGCATTCAGATGATTATTTAAAAAGTTTCCTACAACTTCTCAGGCCGTGAATTCAGGATTGTTTTTTTTTTAAATCGCTACATCAAAGAATCTCTTCTCATTTGCCACCTCAGATTATTCCATCAATGCTCTGTCCTTTTGTTACCATTCTTCTCTCAAAGAAAACAGGTTATCGTTGTTAGCTTCAGCATGCCATCCACATTTTGATAGCTTAATCAAATCTCTTCTTGCTTTATTCTTCTGGAGAGTCATTGCCCCTGCTTTCTATTGTTTCCACATAATGTAGGAACGCATCTCTGCTCCTTTTCTGGTAAATATCATCTGCAGTCTCTCCCGCTGATTCTCATCTTCCCTAAAGTCTAGCGCCCGAAGAGGATGAGAATACTCTAGCTGGTCTCTGATCAGTCATTGAGAAATATGTATTAACTCCTCCCTGCTTTCGGATTGAATTCCCGTCTCTGCTTTCTTAATCATTTTTATTGTTTAAGTATGAAGAGAACAGATTGAATGATGCAGTGGAACCGACTGCCCCTAACCATGCCTGTCAACGATACACAATCCCGCTCTACATTATCTTTTTCCTGCACAATAACCCATTTCCAACTGGAAAGGCTGCTTCCAAATCTGTATATTCTTCATAATGAATTTAAGCTATTGCTGCTTTTCGGGGTACTGAACTGGGCCTTCCACCTGGAGGAGTTTATAGTCTAACCACTATACAAACGAGGAATGACTAAAAGGGCGGCAAACTTGTTCATGGAGCCTATTAATTTCAACAATTGATCACATCATGACGTTTTGTGGGATGAGAAGCGTCATGAATTCCAGATTGGAATTGAAACACTATCAGATCACTTCGAGAAGTTTTTTTTTTCTGTCTCCCTTCTAACTTGATGTGACAATAACCAGGCATAGGCTGAAAATTGGCAAGTAACAATCGCGGCACACAGGTAGCAGGCAATGACATCAGCAACAATATAACCATCGCACATTGACGTTCAGAAGATTACCATCAATGATTCCTCCACTATCAACATCCTATGGTTTACCAATGACCAGCAACTGAAGTGGGCTAACCATATACAAGAGCAGGTCAGTGGCTATGAATCCTGCAATGCGTAACTCTCCTGCTGACTCCCCATATCTTTTCACCATCTACAAGGCACCAGTCAGTAATGTGACGGATAACTGCCAGATTGCCAGGATAATTGCAGCTCCCACAACACACAAGAACTTGACACTGTACAGGGGAAAGCGACCTGCTTGATTTGGACTACATCCACCAACAATCAGTACATCTACCACCGACGCACCAATATGTGACAATTGTGATATGTACTACAGGAATTCATCAAATCTCGTTCGCCGGCACCTTGCAAAGTCACGACCACTATCCTTTAGAAGGATAATGGCAGCATATACTTGGGAATAGTACCACCTGGAATTTCCGATTCTATTCACTGATCACCTTGACTTGAATAAATGTTGTGGATCCTTCACTGTCTCTGGGTCAACATCTGGAACGCCCTCCCTCACAGCTACGTGGATAAACCGACAGCACATGGAGTGGAGCATTACAAGTGTGCAACTCACCACCTTCTCCTCAACGGCAATTGGCAGTAGTCAATGAATGCTCGCCGAGCCAGCAAAGTCCACATCCCGTGAATTAATAATTTTTTTTTAAATGAAGGAACCGCAGAGCCCGTCCAATCTGAAAATTTGGCGTTAATTCCTGAATAGATGGAGCTAACAATTCATTTTCATCCGACTTTCTTAATGCCTAATGTATTCCGCAGAATTGTATTTTTGTATCAACTGAGAGATACCTCCAGAGAATAATAGTTTATATCCCCGCTCGTCATTCAGGAGATTGGAATTCGTCCACGATGGAGAGAAGTTTCCTTTTAGAAAGAACAGACGAAATTGTAAAAAGGCTTTTGATTTTGAAAACAGTTGATATGTAGGGGACAGTGAGTGCGGATTTTTGTAAAAAATCACATCTTCGACAAGTAGAATCAGGAACATCAGTTTTTTTTTACAGCAATCCTGGGTTATAAGAGTCCTTGAGCATAAAGCCCCTTCACACCAGCAGCCAAGTAAAACTTCTGTGCTTGCATTAAAATGAAATTGTATCTTTCACCAAAACTGGGCCGAATGGGGATTTCCATTAAAATAGTGAAATAATAGTTTGAATCTAGATTATTTCCTTTAAGCAATATACTTTTAAACAGTGATCATATTTCATTTAGCAATCAGTAACAAGTCAGAATTCATTAATAACCTGAGAGCAGACATGCATCTTGTATACAGTAACGGTAACGTTAAAAAACAACTGATATCGAAATTTCTGCTGCAGTTTTATCCTTTCCCTTCTTGATGTTATTTCATTTTCATCACCATTCGACGGCAGAAATTGAGCATCCTACCATTCACCCCCCTCTTCTTTTGTTCCTTTAATTATCGCATTAACTTTCTCCCTGGTCTTGCACATGTTCGATCATTTTTGTCACTTTTGTTGTTTAATCTCTCCCCTCCATCGCAAACTTTTCCACTTGTTCGTTTTTCCACCCGCCAGCTGAGACACAAGGAACAATGCCAGTAGCACTTTCTCACACAGTGTCACCGATCACGGAGAACAAGGCAGCTCGTCAGTTCCAAAGGCTCAGTCTGCAGAGTTATTCAGCCCTACTCTGATCCAAAGTGTCTCGGGTTTTACTTTTTTTATCTAACATTCAAAGCGAGAGATAAAGAAGTCGATTACCTTTCACTCCAGATCAGTGCCGCTGACAGATATTGATAGAAATCAAAACCCTTAAATACGACTATTCTAAGACTCGTTCTGAATTTTACACTTGTAACCCAGAGCAGCAAATTGAATAGCAGATCGAAAGAAATGAATTGGTTCCTAATAAAGTCACAAGTTGTAATGTAATTCCCAATCCTGTTCACAGTTAAATAGATTTGCTAATCGGAAGTCATAATGCTGTGGATGCTGGGGAACTGAAGAAATAGCTGAAAATACTGGAGAAATGAATAGATCAGGCAGAGCCTTTGGAGAGACAAACAAATTTAGCAGTTCAGATCGATAACGTGGTATCAGCTGAACCAATTGAAACGTTAAAATTGTTTCTCACTGCATAGGTGTTTCCTAACCTGCTGAGCATTTCGAAAAAATTCAGTTCATATTCCAAGTAGGTTTACGACTTTTTCAGAGCTCACATGTGTTAAATCATTGAGACTTGTACTTTCATGCATTCAAACCGACCTGTATTGGCAGCTTATGTCGAAAATGGAAAACTGCCTCTACAGGAGTACAAATAGTGTTGAAAACAACATCCTGTCAGGGCCTGCACAACTAAATAAAGCCAAATAATCAATCACAGATACAAAAAAAAAAAAGAATGAATCCAACACCCTCAGGCAGAACCAGAAACTCGCAGGTACAATATGATTCCAACACTCACAAACAAGCCACGGGGTAAGAGAAGCAGAATTAACTGATCATTCTCACTTAGAAGCAGAGACTGCACCGCCAGGAAATTATGATAAGAAATCTTGGTAATACACCCACTATCAGATGCTGAAAGATGCAGGACTAATTCTACATTAGCCCACAGTGCCAGAGATATATAAATGCATATTTAATTTGACAGAATTATAATGGAAGTCACAATCACTACAAACATCAGCCAGCAACCAGTGAAGTAGCAATCTCTGAATCAGGCTGTTTTTGTTGTAGAAAACCGGTCAAATATTACAGAGAAAAATGCTGCAAAGGAGCAAGAAGAGTTTACTACTTATTGCAACTGGTGTTTGATTGAACAGAATGCATCTGGATACCCTTTCCATCACTGTTTCCCAAATTTCCCTTCTGCAACATAATCTGAACATTTATTGCATGTTGTGACCAGCTGACGTCTGTAAACTTCATTCATGCGGAGTATGGGAGTCATAAAGTGACCAGAGTCTGCCCTGGGTTCACACGGATGAGGTGGATGAAGCACCTGCGGGGCCTGCCTCCCAGCAAGGGGCAGCATAAGCCAAGCTTGTTTTCCGATAGGTCAATCAGCCAAGTACCTAACCATGTCAGTGAAAATCACAAACATGTTAGCCATCATTTAAAGCTGAGAGAGGTTGAGCGTGGACTTTATTTCAAGTGGAGAACGGCTGAGTGTGGAAATTATTTTAAAAAAGATAGGGTGAGTGTGTGGACTTTACTTAAAGAGAGAGCGAGTGGCTATGGACATTGTTTAAAACAGAGAACAGGCTTTGTTTTGAAACAGAGAGCGGCTGAGCATGCACATTACTTATAAAGAGAGAACGGATGAGGGTGGACTTTATTTAAAACAGAGAGCAGGTGATTGTGGCCTCAGTGAAAGGAACTTTATTTAAGAAGAGATTGTAGAGAAGCTGACTGGAGATTTGGATTGATTAGTATCACGAATATTTAGTTTAAAATTAAGTCCTACATTTGGTGATTAGACCTCAATTCTTTGTTGTATCAGTCTTAAAATAGCTTGTTAATTATAATTCGATATGTGAGTAAAATAAATATCAATGAAGTGTCAATACAAGCGGACTAGTCCAATTACACAATAAATTAATCTTACGAGAAAACAATGACAGGATCTGCTGCTGCAGCATGTGGGAGCTGCTCCACACTTAGGTGATTTGGAGCAAACACACCTTTATCAATGTTTTGCAAGTGGAGGAAATTCAAATCCAATTTTAGGATCTGGAGTCTGAGATGCAGACATTGCTCCACATCTGGGAGGAGGATTGAGTACTACACACTTTGCTCCAGGGGGCGGGAATGTACCAAAGATTGGATAATTCAATATTGTTCTTTGACCAGGTGCAGGAAGGCATGGTTGCAGGTAAGGCAGGGACGGGGACAAAGGGAATCGATTTCAAAGATCATCAGCCCCTGCAATTGTCAAACAGTTATAACGTTTTTGCAAGCTGATTTCTTGAGATCGGGGATTGCAGCAATGCATTGAGGATTAACCACAGCACAATGGAACAGGGAGCCATTCAAAGGGGGAGAAAATCTAGGATCGTATTATTGGCAGGGCACGGCATAATTAGGGGAATAGCAACTGCTGTCTGCAGCCCTGAATGTGAGTCTGAAGGCTGCGTTTCCTGTCTGGTGTCGGGGTTAAGGAGAAATCCTCAGGGCTGCAGGTGCAGTTGCAGTGGGAGGGGAAAAATACACTTGTCATCGTCCACGTTTCTCTCATTGGGCTGGAAAGCAGGTTCTGCTGAAAGAACTTGAATGGTCATGAACCATATTAAAAAGCAGAACCTCCTAGTTAATCTCGTGTCTACTGCCTGAGCCACAGGGGAGCTGACATAAGATGACTAAAATTAGGGAGTTAAATGAGTATGTAAAAGATTGTAGTGAGAGGTATGGATTTCGTTTCATGGGGCACCGGCATTAGTGCTGGTGTAAAGGGAGTGGACTTTACTACAATCATGTTGGGACCAGTGTCCTGAAGAACGGATTGACTAAAACTGTAGAGTGGGCTTGAAACTTAATGGGCTGCTTTGAGGGCAGAGAGAGAGGGGTCTTGGCGATGTGATGCCTAAGCTTAAAAAGCCAATGGACATGTCGGCTTTGCAGGGCAGCTGCTTATGTAATGACGCAGAGTTTGACAGGAAAGGACAAATTTTACAATCAAAAAAACGGTAGCAAATAGGGTCAAAGTGGTAAAAATGGTTAAAAGACAAAATTTTGGCTCTTTACTTAAATGCACGCATTATTTGTAACATAATAAGTGAATTAACAAAACAAATAGAGCTTAATGATTATGAGCTTATAGCCGTTATGGAGACATGTTTACAGGAGAATGCAATGTGGGAACTAAGTATTCAGGGTATGTGACGTTTCGAACATACAAGCAGGAAGGAAAGGTAGTTGTGTAGCATGGTTAGTGCAAGGTGGGATAATTACGATAACAAGAAATGATGTTCGAATGGAGGATATGGAACCAATACGGGTGGAGGTGAGAAATTACAAGGGAAGGCAGCATTGGTTTGAATTCTCTTTAAGCAGCCTAACAGTATCTATGCTGCACGACTCAGAATATATCCCGAGATAATCAGGACATGTAAAAAAATGAAGTATATTAATCATTCGTGACTTTAATCATTGTATTGTTTGGGAAATAAATTGGCCGCGTTAGCAATGCACAAGAATTGGTAGTGCATATGGGAAAGCTTCCAGGAAGAATATATTGTGCATGCAACCAGGAATCAGATATTTTGGATCTGGTAATAAGTACTGCGGCAGTTTTAACAAATGATCTCGGAGTAAAATAACTGCAGGAAACAGTAAACAACACATGGTGGAATTTGGCATTCAATCCATGATTGGTGAACTTACTTGGATACAACTGTGCCAGGCTTATATTAGGGTCATAAAAATGAAGGAGGTAAGAGTTCGCAGTTTTGGCTGGGAAATGAGTTTAGCAGAACGTCTGGTTGATGAACAACGGCAGATGTTTAAGAACGCAGTTGATGAGCTGCAGCAAATATATGTCCCCATAAGAAGAAGGATTTTAAGAAAGGGTTAATCTGTCCATTGTTAAACAGGTAAGTAAAGCTTATTGAGAAAGTGGAAGAAAAAAAAAAAACATGCAATTGTGACAAAGATTGTTGCTAAGCCAGAGGATTCGGAAAGTCATAAAACCCAGCAGAAGATGATGCTGGATAAATAATAATGGACAATAAGGTAATGACAGATGAGTTGAATAAATTGTTTGCTTCGGACATTGAGTCAGAAGACACTAAAAGCATACCAAGGAAATACTAAATAGTCATAGGGCAGAGGGAATGGAGAGAGATAATAAATACAATTAATTTAACTGAAGAGAAAAAAAAGCAAAAAACACACTGGTGAAATTGGCGGGACTAATGGCAGCTAAGTCACCTTGACCTGGTGGGTTACATCATAGGATATTAAAGCAAATAGCTGCAGAGATATTGGATGCATTGGTAGTAATCTATCAATAATGCTTAGATCCTGGCAAAGCCTTAGAGGATTGGAAAAGTGCCAATGTAACAACTTATTCAAAAATGGACGGAGACAAAACACTAGAAAATATATGACACTTAGCTTAACATCTGTCCTTGGAAAGATGTTAGTTCATTATGAAGGATGTAGTAAATCATTTGGAAATGCATAATATAATCAAACCGAGTAAGCATAGATTAATGACGGCGACATCTTACCTGGCACATTTATTTGAATTATTTTAAAGGAATTCAGACAGGATAGATAAAGGGGAACCATTAGATGTAAGATATTTGGTTTTCCAACACTCGCTTGATGAGGCAGCACACTTCAGCCTCGTCCGTCAGGCTGAACTTGTTCTCTCACTGAACAATTTCTCTGTCATCTCCTCTCACTTCCTTCAAATAAAAGTTGTGGCTAAGAGTACCCGCTTGGGCCCCAGATATGCTTGTCTCTTTAAGGGGTATGTGGAACATTCCTTGCTCCAGTCCTACTCCGGCCCCCTCCCACAACTCTTTATCTGGTACATCGATGATTGCTTCGGTGTGGTTTGATGATCTCCTTTTGACCTGGAAAGAATTATGAATTTTACATGCAATTTCCAACACTCCATCATTTTCACATGGTACTCTCTGTCTCTTACCTTCCCTTCCTTGACCTCTTTGTCTCAACTTCTGGTGATAGATTGTTCACCATATTCATTAGAAGCTTAGCGACTCCCAATGCTAATTTGACTCCATCTCCTTACAGCCCGCTTCCTGGAAGGATTCTGTCCCATTCTCTCAGTTCCTTCACCTCCGTCGCATCTGTTGTGATGATGCCGATTTCAAAAACATTTCCTCCTACATGTCTTCCTTCTTGCTGAACTGAGGTTTTTCAGCCAAGGTGGTTGACAGGGCCCTCAACCGTGTTCGGCCCTTGTCCTGCGCACCTGCCCTCACACATTCTTCTCCTTCGCAGAACCAGGCCACTGTACCCCTTGTTCTTACTTATCACCCCACCAGCCTCCTCATTCAAAACATCATCCCCCCCAAAGTCCGCGAACTCCAGCATGATGCCACCACCATAAATGTTTTCCCTTCATTCCGCCCACCCCCAGCGGCATTTTGCAGGGATCATTCCCTGAGGGACATCATGGCCCACTCGTCCCTCACCCCGTACTCCTCAACACCCTTCCAACGCCACCTTCCCAAGCAACCACCAAAGATGTAACACCTGCAGCATTACTTCTACTCTTCTCACCGTCTAATGGCCCAAAAGCTCCTTTCAAGTAAAACAGCATTTCACTTTCACTTCATTCAATTTCGCCTACTGCATTCTCTGCTCCCAATGGGGGTTTCCCCTACATTGGAGAGACCAAACACAGACTGGCTGGCCGCTTTATCGCATACCTTCGGTCTGTCAAAAAACATGACCCAGACTTCCCTGTCGCTTGTCATTTCAACTCTCCACCCTGCACTCATGCTCACATGTCCGGCCTTGGCCTGCTGCAATGTTACAGTGAAGCTTAAAGCATTTTGGAAGAACAGCACCTCAACTTGCGACTAGGCACTTTACAGACTTAGCGACTGAATATTGAGTTCAACAAATTTTATATCTTGAACTCTCTACTCCAAACCCAGCCCCTTTACTATCCCACTTTTTTCCTATAATTTACATAGGTTTTTCTTTTCCCTCCTAATTACATTATTTTAAATGTATTTCATCCATTGTTTCATCTCTACCTTTGAGCCTATTTCCATCCCTTCCCCCCAGCCCACCCACTATGGCTATCTGTACCTTGTTCATTCTGCTTTCAACCCGTAACATGACCTATTAGCATATTCCTTAGATAACATCACCACCGTTAACACCTCTTTGCCCTTTTCTCTATGACATCTTTTGCCTATCTATATCTATAACTGGCCTCTATCCAACTCTACTTGCACCGCCCCACTTAAATCAGCTTATGTTTCACCTCTATTCTATTTTCCTTATGTCTGTTGAACAGTCATACTTATTCCAGACGTTAACAGTGTTCCTCTGAGGAGATGCTATCAGACCTGCTGAATTTTTTAGAAGTAAGTTTAATTTTTTTCTTGTTATGGCTTTACAGCATCCATATTTATTTTTTGTTTTTATCTTATAGTATTTTTTAAGTGAGTTCAGTGATATATCTTGATGGAAAGAGACAATGAGGATGTGTTTAATGGTGTTTGGATTGTAAAGAATTAATAATGTGAGGTCAATGTTTTAACTGGATGGGAAGTATCAATGGATGTGTGTTTAATTATGGGGCCTTATGGACTTAATAAAGTCGAGGCATTGATCTAACTGAATGGCAGTAAAAGTAAGAGCTATGTCAATGATATAACTGGATGGATAGTGACAATAGAGAAAGGCCAGTGTTCTAACTGGATGAATAGTGACAACAGCTTGACTGAAATTACATCCGCAAACATGCAGTCCCTCCATCACCAACGCACATTAGCAGCTATGTTTACTATATCCACGAAGGACTGAGTAATTCAACAAAGCTCGCCCGGCAGCATCTTCCTAACCCACGGCCACTACCAACTAGAAGGACAAGGACAACAAAGTGATGGGAACGTCACTGACTGGATGTTCCCCTCAATTAACTTACCTTCCTGACTTGGAAGTGTAATGCTGTTCCTCCAAGGTCGCTGGGTCAAAATCCTGGAACTCCCTAACTAACATCTCTGTGAATGGATTGTAGCAATGCAAGAAGGCAGCTCACCACCAACTTCTCAAGTGCAGCTAGGGATGGGCTTTAAATGCTGGTCCATCCAGCAAAGCACACATTCTGTGAATGAATATTGAACATACGCACAAGAGCATGGCCAGTGATCTAAATAGATGGATATTGAGAATAAAATTGTGGTCAGCGAACAAACGTTTCGATAGTGACAAAATGAGCGAGGTCAGTGTTCAATCTGTAAGGTAAGTTAAAATAAAAGATATTTAAGCGATCTAACTGGATCAATCTTGAGTGCAAGAGAGATGTCATAGATTCAATTTGATGGACGGCACATTGAGCGAATAATGTGATGTACCTCGTTGGTAATGACAATAAGGGTGAGATCTATGATCTAACTGGATGCATATTGACAGTAAGAGTGAGGTCAGTGATCTTACTGGATGAATATTGACACTAAGTCTGTGATCTCACTGGATGAATAGTGAGAATAACAATGAGGTCATTTCATCAGGCTGGAAGTATAGACACAATAAGAGTGAGCTCAGTGATGTAACTGAATGGACTGTGAGAATAGGCGTGTGGTTAGTGATCTAACTGGAACAGCATTGACAATGCGCTTGTGGTCACTCGTCTAACTGGATGGATAGTGACACGAAGAGTGAGGTCATTTCATCAGGCTGGATGGATAGTGACAATATTAAATAACTCAGTGATCCAACTGCATGGATAGAGCGCAGAAGAGCAAAAAAAAAAAATGAGCAGTAGCTGCCCCTAAAGCCTGCTCTGCCATTCAATAAGATCTTGGTTGTCCCACCTATGGCCTCATCTCCTCCTTCACTCCAGCTTCTCATATCCGTCAACTCCCTGATATTTCAAATGTGTATTTACCTTATTTATAAATACTTCCAGTGATCCAGGCTCCACAAGTATCTGAAGTAGTGAATACCAGGCATTCAATATGCCCGAAGAGAAGACCTTAGCTCGCATCTCTGTGCCACATCAGTTTCCCTTTGTCTGTATCTATGTTCAATAGTTCGAGATTCCCCCACTCATCTTCTCGAGATCTATTCTGTCAAACTCCTTCGGAAATGGGAATGCTTCAACAAGATCAATCCTGATTCGTTCAATCTCCAATGAACAAAGGCCTAGCATGTTTAGCAGTACTTGATAAGTCAACCCCTCCATCCCACGAATAAGACTAGTGCATCCCTGTGGAACTTGTTACAGTGCCAATGTATCCTTCCATACATTCGTGGACGAAGACTGTTCTCAGTACTCCATGTACGGCCTCACAGACACACAGTTGCAACAGAACTCACTATTTTATATCTTCAACGCCCTAATAATACAAGAGGAAATTCTATTTGCCTTGTGAAATACTTTCTGCAACTGGATGCCAAAATGCACAATATGTTTCAAGAGAGAGGTCAGTGAGCCAGCTGGATGTATAGTGACAGGAATAATGAAGTCAGTGATCTTACTGGGAAGCTAATGACAATAAGAGTGAGATAAATGATCGTACTGGGTGGATAGAGACAATTAGCACGAGGTCCATGCTGTAACTGAATGGGCAGTGGCAATAAAAGTCAAATCAGCTATCTAGCTGGATTAAGAGTGACAATAAAAGTTATGTCAGTGATCTAACTGGTATGAAAGTGGCAATGAGAGTGAGGTCTGTGATCTAACTGATTGGATAGTAACAATACAAGTGAGGTAAGAGTTGTACCTGCATGGTAGTGTCAATAAAAGTGAGGCAAGAAAATTAACTAGATGGGTGGTCTGAATAAGAGTAATGTAATTTATGTATCTGGTTGGGCCGTGGCGTTCAGAGTGACTAAGTGATGTGTTCACCAAACTCCAAATTAAGCACTCTACTGCAGCTCAGAACAACACTCCAGTGCTGACAAAGACAGCACTGTAACCTGGCATGTTTGTGTACTCTCTGAATCTAACCTCTTCTACAGTCAGTCGGTAGTGGGCAAAATTCTAGAGTCCTTCATAAAAGATTTAATAGCTGAGCACTTGGAAAATAGTGACAGAATCGGACAAATTTAGTATGGATTTACGAAAGGGAAATCATGTTTGACAAATCTCCCCGAATTTTTCAAGAATTTAATTGTAGATTTCCTTAGGTGGAGACAGTGGATGTGGTTTATTTGGTCTTTAAGAAGGCTTTCAGCAAAATCGTACATAAGAGAGTAGTGTGAAAACCCAAAGTGCATGGCATTGGGGGTAGTGTATCGAGATGGAAAGAAAGCTTGTTGGCAGGCAGGAAACAAGAGTGGGAATGAACGGGTTTTATGCAAACTGGCAGGAATTGATGCGTGAGGCACCGCAGGGATCGGTGCTACGGCCCCAGCTACTCGCAATATGTATTAATGATTAGGAAGAGGGAAATAAGTGAAATATCTTTAAATTTGCAAATGACACAAAGCTGGCTGGGAGAGGGAGCTCTGAGGAGGATGTAGAGATGCCTCAGTGTGAATTGGACAAGCTGGGTGAGTGGGCCAATGCATGGCAGATGCAGTATATTCTGCATAAATCTGAGGCCATCTACTTTGGTAGCAAAAACAGGAAGATAGATTATTTTCTCAATGGCTATAAATTGAGAGAGGGGAGTATACATCGATGACTGGGTGTCCTTGTACACCAGTTGCTGAATGTAAGAATGCAGCTTCAGCAGGTGTTAAATAAGGGAAATGAAACGTTGCTCTTCATAGCGAAAGGCTTCAGGGACATGAGCAGGGATGCCCTGCTGCAATAGGGCAGGATCCTGGTGATACAGCACCTGGAATTTTGCGTGCAGTTTAGGCCTCCATATCTGACAAAAGAAATTCTTGCTATGAAAGGAGTGCAAATAATGTTTACCAAACTGATTCCTGGGATGGCGGAAATGACATATGAGGAGAGGGTGAATCCATTAGGATTATATTCGCTGGAGTTCAGACGGATGAGCGGGGTTCTCATAGAAAACTGTACAATTCTAATAAGACTAGCCAAGGTAGTTGCAGGAGTGATGTTCACGATGGTAGTGGAGTTCAGAATCAGAGACCACAGTCTGAAGATAAAGAATAATCCATTTTTGACTGAGATGAGGAGAAATGTCTTTACCCAGAGAGTGGTAAGCCTGTGGAATTCGCTTCCACTGAAAATAATTGAGGACAAAAATGTGCATGTTTTCAAGAAGGAGTTAGATATTGCTCTAGGGGTGAAAGGGATCAAAGGATATGGGGAGAAAGCGAATGCAGGCTTTTGAGTTTAATGATCAACCATTATCATAATGAATGGCGGAGCAGGCTCGCAGTCCCAAATAGCATACTCCTGCTGCGGGTTTTCTGCACCTGTCTGAAAGTTAACTGGCGCTACTTAAATCAGGGTCAGGTCAGTGATGTTTTAGGATTGGTAGTGACAAAAATAACGGGGTGGGCATGTAACTGCATGGGAAGTGACTAGATGATTGTGGACAGGGAGGCACATGACAACTGTGCAAATCAAATATTCCATGTATAGTTACAGCCGGGGCATTGATAGTGAATTATTCTCATCCTTCACTGTCCAATTCTATACTCCCAGGACAGGTATATTTACTCGGTTAAATGAATCGTCCTCCCTTTCTGGTCTCCCCGCCAAATATTGACAAAGCCTTATATCAAGCTGCAGGATGCACAGAAACTCTCTTTCGACAATCTCCCATCAAGAACTTACCAGGCTGTCAGTGCACGGGAAAATAAAATCAGATTTAATTTCCCTCCAAAAATTCCTCGTCAAACCCTCCGATTTCAAAATCCTACCGATGTTAGATGTAGAGTGCAGCTTACCCAACTCTGTCCATCATACATTCCCAGAGCAGGTAACACATGGTTTTAGGCACTGACTGAAGCTCCCGGTTCCATCATACACACATACAGATGTTGAAAATATTTACATATGTATTAAAAGTCAGTTTCTACTGTCGCCTTCCAAAAGTATTAATGCAGGGTCAGCTCAGGTTTCGTTAAATAATTAAATCCCTTCTATACTCTGTCATCAAAGAGTCCCAAGCGAGGTACAGCATGGGGTGAGATGAAGAGAAAAATATATCTGCATATTCTCACCACCAAACAGAAGGTTTTTCAGGCAAAGCACATGTTAAACATGAATTAAAACTCAATCTACACCATTCCCATCAGACACTTCCAGAGCAGCTACATCTCATTATTAGATACAGGAGAGTCATTCTCCTGAAGAGTCTCGTTCAATCACTTTCAGAACATATGCAACTTCATGTTAGGAGGGGTGTTAAGCATTCTGCATAATACCCACACCAAACATTCCCTCTGCAGTTAGAGGATGAGGTTAGACACACAGTAAACCTCCCTCCTCAATGCCCAATCAATCACTAACATGACAGGTACAGCATCGAGCCACACACAGTGAATGTTCCTCTATAGTAAAATGTCAAATAAATTTAGGGCAAGTGCAGCACTCTTTTACGTACTGCGGAAAGCTTCCTATACACTGTCCACAGCAAGCTGAATTTAACCTGCAGAATTGGCGTTAATGCAGTTTGGATTATGAAACAAAGTAAAGGATTATAAAATGAAAGGGAGGAAATGAGGTAACTTCGGGTGAAGGTTCCCAGGCTGCTGGAAGTGGCAGGAGAGCTGGATAAAGTGGTTAAGATCCAAATAGTATCATTTCCTTCAATGGGCGAGGTATAGGGTATTACAGCAGGGAGGCTACACTTGGTTTATGTGACAAGTTAGTTGGGCAAGATCTTGAGTTATTCGTGCAGTTCTGCTCTCCAAATTCCAGAAAGGATGCACTTGCATTTGAGGGCTCATAGAGGAGATTTTCCAGAACGTCGCCAGGGCTGGAAAGTTGCAGCTATGAGGAAAGATAGGATAATCTGAAGTTGTTCCCTGTGGAACAGGGGAAGCTGAAGCACGATTTGATTGAGATTTATAGAATTGTGAGGGGCCTTTATAATTTGGGTGTGAAATGCCTATTTACCTTAGCAAATAGACCAGTGACGGGGGGCAACAATTTCAAGTGATTGTTAGAAGGATTATAGGGAGGTGGGAAAACATTCTTATGGGTTTAGGACTGACTACCTCAAAAGGACAGAAGAGGAAGACAGTTTCAACTCATGTAGCAGGTCCCCGGCCGTGCATTTCAAGGGCCGTAACCTGCAGGGCTACAGATCAAATTCTTTAAAGTAGGATTCGGCTTGGTTGCTCGTTTATTGGCCAGCACAGGTACCTTGGTACACGTAGCCTCTTTCTGTGCAGTAAATGTTCTATGTCTCTATAAATCTAATCTCCACCAGTTCAGATACAGCTTGTGGTTGAATACAGGTGAATGATCTATCTACAATATTTCATTAAACAATGCCAATATAGGATCCAAATGGATTATTTACCGAGCAAAGCACACTCTAAATTGTTCCAACAAAATTCACATGGCAGGTAGGGCATGGGGTCAGATACAGAGTAAATCTCCAACTACACTGTTCCCACCAAAGCCTCTCAGGGCATGTACAACATGGAGTTACATGGAGAGGAAAGATCCCTCTAAACTGCGCCCATAAAACATTGCAAGGACAGGCACAGCACGTGGGTAGATAGAGCCTAATGCTCCACCTACAATGACACAATCAAACACTCCCAGGACAGGTAGAGCAGCGTGTTAGATTCAAGGTAAGCTCCATCTACATTGTCCCCATCAAACAATCCAAGGACAGAACAGCACGTTGTTAAATATAGAATAGATCTGCCATATACTCGTGCAATTTAATGATTTCTGTCCATAATATGGTGGGCAACGTTTGTATGGGTCCATGATCAGGAGTTGAAGGACTGCAGTTTTCTCCATTCTCTATCTTTATGTTTTAATGAGTCCATCTTCCTTGGATTAACACGCGGATGGCGTAAATACATCCTCTTCAATGGTGGAAGTTTTGGTATATCACTGCCTGCAATCACTATAAATGTTAAGGATATTTGTTCAAAATAATTTATGGGATGCAGGCTTCGCTTCTAGGCCAGCATTTATTGTCCATCGCTAGTTGCTGTTGCGAAGGTGGTGTGAGATTCCTTGTGGAACTGCTGCAATGCATGTGGCGTTGATATACCCACAGTCCTGTTAGGGAAGGAATTCCATGGACTTTGTTGCAGTGACCATAAAGGAACAGCGATTAAGTTCGAATTCAGGATACTGAGCGACTTGTAGGGGAACTTCCATGTGTTAGTGTTCCCATCTATCTGCTACCCTTGCCCTTCCAGGTTGTGGCAGTCCTGTGTTTAATGAGCCTGGATGAAAGCTGCACTGCAACTTGTCGATGTTACACATTGCTGTGACTGAGCGTTGGTGATAGAAGGAGTGAATGTTTGGGGATGGGGTTTCAAAAGAGCTGGCTGCTTTGTTTTGGATTATTTCCAGCTTCATGAGTGTTATAGGAGGTGCACTCATCAAAGCAAACGCGGAGTCTTCAAGTAAACTCTTGACTTTTCTCTTCTAAATGGTAGGTAGGCTTTGAGGAGACAGGGCTTGAATTACGCACCACAGGATTCCTATCCTCTGACATGCTCTTGTAGCCACTTAATATTTAAGGTCCTTCCAGTTCATTTTCTAGTCAATGGTAGCACAAGGATGATGATATTCGGGGAAACAGTGATAGTTATGCCATTAAATCTAAAGGTGTGATATTTCGATTCTGTCTTGTTGGAGAAGGCCATTGCCTCACACTTTTCTAATGACGTGGCAGATGACGTGTGCCAGTCGTGTTCCACAAGCAAACAGTGACCACAGTAATGCAATGGTTTTGCAATGTCTAATTATTACCTTAAGATGCTTGCATTACATTCAGAATTGATGAGTCCACTAACACCTTCATATATTTTTTTTAAATAAAATTTTTATGAAACAAAATAAAATATTTCAAGCTGATGCTTAAGGTATCAGTTACTTTACTGAGCTAGCTAGCCATATAAATAATTTGGCTAAAGGAGCAGATCAAAGACGAGGAATTTGGCTGATCTCCTTATACTCCAGCACTCTCCACCACGTAGAAGGCACAAGTCAGGAGTCTGGTGGAATGCATCCATAAATATTCAATCCCTGCACCACCGGGGAACTTTAGCAGCAGTATGTATTATCTACAAGATGTACTGCAGGGTTGCACCAAGGTTCCTTCGAAAACACCTTCCAAAACTCATGGTCATTACCATCTAGAATGGCAAGGGCAGAAGATGGATGGGGACACCACATCCTGGATGGTCCCTCGAAGACCCTAATAATCCTGAATTGCCTTTTATTTCACTGCCGCTCTCACAAAATCCTTGAACTTCCTTCCTGACAAAACTGTGGGCACACTGACACCACATGGACTGCAGCGGTTAAAGAAGGCAGCTCAGCACCACCTTCGCAAGGGGAAATAGGGATGGGCAATAAATGCTGGCCCAGCAAGTGAAGCCCACTACTAATTAATGAATCAAATATGAAAATGAAATGGTTACTGCACCTGTACTGAAAATGCTGATGGACACTGTAGACGGAATCATACTCTGTCATAAAGACCAGACGGAACTTGATATTGTTAGCTCTGGACGGCGTAGTTTGAGCATTTCTCGCAATCTAACACTGCTGTACCTGATCTGGGAGTGTTTCATAAGGGTGAGAAACTGTCTGCAGGATTTCCTGCCTTTGTTCTGCTCTTGCAGCCACAATATTTTCATGGCTGGCCCAGTTAATTTCCTGGTAAATGGTAACCTCCAGGATGTTGAGCGTGCCTGGTTCATTGTTGGCCACTCAATTGAATGACAACAGGAGGTATTTGGTTTTAACCTTGTTGGAGGTGGTATTTTACTTAAACTTGTTTGGCATAAAAATTACCTGTCACTTATCAGTACAACCATAAGACTATAAGACCATAAGACATAGGAGCAGAAATTAGGTCATTCGGCGATTCGAGTCTGCTCTGCCCTACAATCATGGCTGATAAGGTTCTCAAACCCATTATCACGCCTTCTCCCCGCAACCTTTAATCCTTTTACCAATCAAGAACCTATCTATTTTGGTCTTAAACACACATTATGATATGGCCTCCATAGCCTTCCGTGGCAATGAATTCCATAGATTCTCCACGCTCTGCCGAAATAGGTTTCTCCTGAACTGCTTTCTAAAATGTCTAGCCTTTACTCTGAAGCTGTGCTTTCGGTTCATAGACTTTCCTACTAATGGAACCATCCTCCCCATGTGCACTGTATCCAGGCCTTTCAGTATTCTGTAAGTTTCAATCAGATCCCCCAAATCCTTCTAATCTCCATCGAGTATAGACCCAAGGTTATCAAACGTTCCACATATGTTAAGACATTCATTGCTGGGATCATTCTCTTGAAGCTCCTATGGGCCCTCTCCAAGGCCAGCACATACTTCTGGAGATACGTGTCCTAAAACTGCTCACAATATTCTACATGTGGTCTCACCAGCGCATTATAAACCCTCAACAGCACATTCCCGCTTTTATATTTTAGTCCTCAAGAAATAAATGTCAAGATTGCATTTGCCTTCCTAACTAAGGACTCATCCTGCAAGGTGACCTTAAGAGAATACTGGAGCAGGACTCCCAAGTTCATTTGCACTCTAGATTTCTGAATTCTCTTCACATTTAGAAAATAGTTCATGCCTCTATTCTTCCTATCAAACTGCTTGACCACACACTTCACCACATTGGATTCCATCTGCCACTGACTTGCCCATTCTCCTAACCTGTCTAAATCCTTCTGCAGCCTCCCCACCTCATCAATACTAGCATTCCCTACATCTATATTTGTATTATATGCAAACTTAGTCAGAATGCCCTCAGTTCCTTCATCTAGATCATAAATGTATAAAGTGAAACGTTGTGGTCCCAACACGGACGCCTGCGGAACTCCAGTAGTCACTGGCCACAATCCAAAGATGGACCCACTGATCCCTGCTCTCTGGCTCCTGCCAGACAGTCAATCTTCAATCCATGTTAGTTCCTTGCCTCTAAAACCATGGGCTCTTATCTTACTTATAAGCCTCCTTTTCGGCATCTTGTTAACGTCCTTCTGTAAGTCATAGTAGATAACATCCATTGGCACTACTTTGTCTAACCTGCTCATTACCTACTCAAAGAATTGTAAGAGACATGAACTCAGCTTGATGAAATCATGCTGACATTGCCCTATTTTACCACGCACTTTCAAGTATTCTGAAATCTCATTCATAATAATGGAATCTAAAATCTTAACAACGAGCAAGTTCAGCCTAATTGCCCTGTAATTTCTCGTCTTTTGCCTCACTCCCTTCTTAAACAGCGGAGTTATATTACTGATTTTCCAGTCCTCTGGGACCCTCCCTGACTCCAATGATTCCTGAATGATCACCACTAACGCCTCCACTATCTCTTACTTATCTCCTTCAGAACTCTGGTTTGTAATGCATCTGGTCTAGGTGATTTAGCCAACTTCAGACCGTTCAATTTTCCGAGCACCTTCTCCTTGGTAATGGCCACCATACTCAGCAGTGCTTCCAGACACTCATGAACGTTGGATATGTGATTCGTGTCTTCCACCACGAAGACTAACTCGAAGAACCTATTCAATTCCAGACCCATTTGTTTGTTCCCCACTTCTATGTCTCTAGCGTCATTTTCCAACGGCCCAATTTCCACTCTCTTACCCTTTATATATCTAAAAATAACTCTTGCAATCCTCTTTTTTTATTACTGGCAATTTATCATCATATGTAATTTTACCCTCCTTTTTTTTTATTAGTCCTCTGTAGGTCTTTGTTATCTTCCCAATCCCCTGGCTTCCCAGTGCTCTTCACGGCACTGTATGCTTTCTCTTTAGTTTTTATGTTTTCCCTGACTTCCCTGGTCAGTCACGGTTGCCCCATCCTCCCTTTAGTATGCTTCTGCTTCCCAGGAATTATTTTTTGCTGTGTCTCCCAAATTATTCCCAGAAATTCCTGCCATTGCTGTTTTACCGTTTTTCCTGTTGGGCTCATACCCCAGTCAATTCTGGCCCGCTCCTCCCTCATGCATCTGCATTTGGCTTAATCAACTCTAATAATGTTACATCTGATTCCAGCTTTTTCCTCTCAAATTTCAGGTTAAGTTCTATCATATTATGCTCACTTGCTCCGAAGGGTTCCTTCACCTTAGGTTCCCTTATGAAATCTGCCTCGAGACATCACTAAATCTAGAATTGCCCATTATCCGTGGGCTCCACCACAAGCTGCTCCAAAAAGACATCTTGTTGACATTCCACAAATTCCTTTTCTTGGGATCCACTACCAACATCATTTTTGCAGTCTACTGCATATCGATATCCCCCATGATAACTTTACCTTGCCTTTCTTACACGCCTTTTCCATCTCCTGTTGTATCTTGTGCCCGGCATCCTGGCTACAATTTTGAGGCCTGTACATCATAACTTCCATCATGTTATTTTTGTTTACCTCAGCGGTTTCTCATCACTTACCACACAGATTCTACATCATGTGACCGTACGTCATTTCTAACTTTCGAATTAATTTTATTTCATACGAGAAAAGCTGTCCCCCTCTGCCAACCTGCTTATCTTTTCGATAGGATGTATAACCTTGGATATTGAGCTCCCAGTCCTGATCCCCTTGCAGCCATGTCCCCGTGATGCCCACCTCATCATACCTGCCAATTTCAATCTGCGCCACAAACTCAATTACCTTATTTCATATACAGCATGCATTCAGATACACCACATTCATTCCTGTATTTTCCTTTCCCCTTCCCTAGTCGTCCCTTTATCTGATATATTTGAAGTTAGATTCCTAGCCCTTTCCAAAAACGTTGTCCAATTAATTGTTCTGGAGACTTTAGTAGCCTCTCCTGGGCTCTCCTTTCTTTTAGGTTTTTCATAATTTTTCATGAAGTCGAATCCAACTACCACCTCCCACCCCCACTCCCAGCCACCCCCCTCCTCCCACCCCCTCACATTCTTACCTGCTGCTTTTAGTCCTGCTAGACCATTTGCAACGTTTTACCTTTCTACACTCATTTAATTAAATGTAGCAAAGTCCTACTGCCAGATTTCCAAAATGACATAGCCGATCTCACTTTGAATACCCACGCTAAGTCTCAATTAATAATCCCACCTACTTCTTCGACTCCAAACATAAATCACCACTATGCTCTTTAATGGCCCCCATTCTTTCCCTCGTTATCACCTTCTTGTTAATGCTCTTTGTAATACAGCTTTGTATTTTCCTTTATTTTACCTGCCAATGCTTATCATGCCCCTTTTTTGCTCTCCAAATTTCTTTTTTAAGTTCCCCCATACAACCTCTTCCCTCCTCCACTGCTTCTGCTCTTTAGAACCCTCAGTATCTGACATAATCCTCCCTTTTTCACTTCATGCAACCTTTAGTTCCCTCAACATCCAGCGTTCCTTGGATTTGTTGATCCCAATCTATATTTTTACTGGAATACGTTGGCTCTGTACTATCCCAATTTCGTTTCTGAATGTGTGCCACTGCTCTGATGCAGATTTACCCAAAAGCAGCTATTCCCATTCCACTCCCACCAAATATGATATCTGATCAATTAGGATCGGCATTCCCTCAATCAGAGCTCTGAATTCTGGCACAATATTTTTGTTTTCCATAACAACCTTGAATCTAAACGAATTATGATCACAACCTGCAAAGTGATCCCCCCAGTGATATCTCTACCAGGCATTTGCCTGGCTTTATTCCCTAAAATTATGACCAGGAACTCAATCTCTCTTGTAGGACCTTCTATGTACTGTCTTGAAAAACTCACCTGGATGTATTTTGAGAATTCTGCTTCCTCTAAACCTAACAGACTGAAACCAGCCCAGTCAATGCTGGAGAATTTGAAACACCTCATTGTCACCAAAAATCTATTTACACTTCTCTGATATCTGCTTAAGTATCTGCTACTTTAATTATCTCTGAATTTTTGGGGGCCTAAAGCACTCTCCCAGCAATGTGATAATTCTTCTTTTCTTTTAAAATTTCATCATATGGCTCAATTTGAGGAATCATCTTATATGTCATCCCTCCTACTGCTTAACTGATTACGCTGCAATGAACAATCCAGTCACGTCAGTCAGTCTCTAACAAATGTTTCAGTCCATTTTAAGTGGACTGATATTAATTGCAGAATATTTTACAGTGTTCATTCCATTCGTGGTACTGAACCTCTGGTCATGACACTTTCTTTCAGCAGAAGTATGGAAGACAAGTCCGTTTAACAGCTCATTCCCTGGTTGTCAGCACTGGGGCAGAGTGTCACAGCAGAGTGATTGTTGTCACCTTCCTACTTTCAAACGTTTCGTGTTGAATTCACCGTGTTAGGCCAGGTTCAGTCTGTTCTAAAGACATGGCCAAAAGTGGTGGCTCCAGAAGGCCTTGAGCTCACGGAAAATAATCGTCAAAGCCGTTATAATTTTCGGAATTGGCAAAATCCGATCAGGGTATACTCAAGGGTTTGCCTTACTTTAGCATAAGAGCGCACATTTGCTTCACAGATACTTTTGATCCAATTGTGCTTCATTATATTGGCTAGTAATTCGCTTCTTCCTGTCTTACAAATTGCGACATCTTTGATGAGTTATTTTAGAAACATACATTGCAGAAACAGATAGAAGCGCTGCTGACACTCAGAGAAGGGACTCCTGTTTAATAGACAGGCGTTTCACCAACCAAGTGACTATGACAAACTGCAAGCAAGGATTTTAATCCAATGTTTTGAAATCTTTCCCACTAAGTTGATGCAATGTAATCATAAAAAGAGTGGGGAGCTACATTACCTCAGTTTAATATTCAACAATCCAGCTCATATCAAGAGAATGCTCAGAATACTCAGCAGGTTAGGCAACAGAGGAAAGGAGATGTAACTTTTCATTACGGGAACAATAGATATAACTGCTCTGTTGTAAAGGAAGTACGATAGCGAAACAGCAGGATTGTCCAAAATTCCCTTCAACACTCCTCCATCAAACCCGACAGCATGACCATCCCTCAGCTGGATCTGTCAAAAATCAATGGAACACTCACATGATTCATCGAGGAAACAATGGCAGAGTAGTGTTGTTGCTACTGGCCATTGTCGCTGGAAAAGTAGGCAAGGCACACATGGTAATGCTCTGGGGTCCGCCACGCCGTAATCCCACCACGGCAGCTGGTGGAATTTGAATTCAATTAAAATGTTGAATTTTAAGTCCAATGATATCCATGACACAATTGTCGATTTTTAAAAAAGGCATCGATTCACATCTGACCTGCATGTTACTCCAGACGTACAGCAATGTCTTTGCCTCGTAAAGTGCCTCTGTCGTCACCAAACAAGCCTTTCAGTTAAAACAAAGCACTAGAAAGGCAAAGAAGGAGTGACACTTGTCGGGCCATGCAGCTTTTCCCAAGACAATCGCAGCCCTGTGGAGCCTGCAAAATTGTATCTTCCTGAACTCAGGTAGCTGTGTCACAGACCAGCCAAGCAGCAGCCTAATATCCTCACGGAATGATGCCTTACAGAAACTGTCCCAGACTCTGCCATTACCGTCCCTCGGAATGTCTTGTCCCGCCAGCATGCAATTTGGAAGGAGTTGCCCTGGGGAGTCATCAGCATAGACTCTGGAACAGGACCCCATGAAATCATACGGCATCAAGACAAACATTGGCGATCAAGCTTCATGCTTGTAACATTGGACTGCAGTCCCTCAGCTGTTGAAACAGTTTTCTATCGTGTTGACCGTAATGTTCTCTGGGTGGCACTTTTCAACTTCCATCAACATGAGTGGCTCAGTAGCACCACTACTGACAGAGCTGGCCAAGTCCCAATTGTCATAGCAGCCAGGAAGGTGGAGAGGAAAGCAACAAGAAGGAAAAACATATTTGAACTTCTCCTCACCAATCTGCCTGCCGCAGATGCATCTATCCTCCTTGACTGCATTGGTAGGAGTGTCAACCACGCAGTCTTGGAGAGACAAAGTCCCACCTTCACTATGAGAATATTCTCCAACTTGTTGTGTGGAACTAATAGCGCTAACTGGGACAGATTTCAAAAGCTCTAGCAACTCCAGACTGGGCATATGTGAGGCGCTGTAGGCCATCAGCAGCAACAGGAATGTAGCCAAATCCATATGAACCATCATATACCCCATTCTCCAATTACTATCAAAGCACGGGATAAAACATGATTCAATGAAGAACACAGGATGGCATTCCAGGAGCAGCACATCCAGACATAACTCAAAATGACGTGTCAACCTGGTGAAGTTAAAACAAGGAACCATTTGCATGCCAATAGCATAAGTGGCAAGTGATAGAGAGAGATAAATGATTTAACAGCCAACAGATCAGGTCTTAGGTCTGCAGTCCTGCCAAAACCAGTTGGAATGGCGGTGGACAAATAATCAACTTGCTGCAGGAGGTGGGGCCAAAAATAAAACCATCCTCAATAATGGAAGACTCCAGTTCAGCTGTGCAATAGATAAGGCAGAAGTCCTGACAACATTCGGCAGCCTAAGGTGGCAAATGGATGACCCATCTTGGCTTGCTCCGGATGTCCCCAGCTTCACACATGCCAGTCTTCAGCCAATTCAGTTCAACACACGTGATATCAAGAAACAACGGAAGGCACTGTATACTGCAAAGGCGATGGGCCCTGACAACATGTCAGCAATAGTGCTGAAGACATATGCTCCAGAACTAGCCACCATGTTCCAGTACAGCTGCAACACCTGGCATCCTCCTGGCTATGTGGAAAATTGCTCATTTATGCCCTCAGTACCAGAAGCAAGACAAATCTAACATGGCTAAATACCACCCAACAAGCCTACTCTCCATTGATTGAAAAGAAATGGGAGAGGTCATCAACAGTGCTATCAAGTTAGCAATAACCTGTTGTCAGGTGCCTGGTTTGAGTCATGACTGGACCAATCAGCTGCTCCCCTCGTTACAGTGTTTATTCAGGCACGGACAAATGTGCTGAACTCCCCAGGTGATGTGGGAGTGACTGCCCGTGACATGTAGGCAGCAGGGCATTAAGGATCACTTGCATAATTTAAATGTATGAGAAAAAGCAGGAAAACTCTCTGCTGATTCGAGTCATGGCTAGCACAAATGAAGATTGTTGTAGTTGTTAGAGGTCAGCCATCTCAGATCGAGGATATCATTTAATGAATCCTCAGGGTACTGTAGTGGTCATAAACATCTTCAGCTGCTTCATCAATGACCTTCCCCATAACGCAAAGTCAAAAGTGGGAATGTTCGATGATGATTGAAAAATGTTCAGCGTTATTCGAAACACTTGAGATATTGAAGAAGCCCAGGCCCATATGTAGCAAAGTCAGGGCAAAATCCAAACATGTGCTGAGACGTTGCAAGTAACATTGGCACCATAGAAGTGTCAGGCAAAGAACATCTTCAACAAGAGAGCATCCGACCATCGTCCCTAGCTGCTAGATGGCATTACTATAACAGAATCCCCCACTATCAACATCTGGGGGATACCTGAGCAGAAATTGAACTAGGTTAGCCATATAAATACTGTGGCTACAAGAGAATGTCAGAAGCTGCAAATTGTGTGATGAGTGACACGTCTCCTGACTCCCCAAATGCTGTCTATCATCTGCAAGGCAAAATCACGAATGTGTTGGAATTATACCCACTTGCTAGGATGAGTGCAGTTCCTAAAAGACTAAATGATCTGGACAGGGTCCAGCAGAAAGCAACCCATTTGATTTGCATATCAAAAAAAAAACATTCATTCCCTTCAACGCCAATGCACAGTATCGTCAATGCATACAATCTGCAGGATGCACTGCAGGAATTCATCTGGACTCCTTAGATAGAACCTTTCAAACCCAGCACCACTCTGACCTAGATGGAGACAGACAGCAGATAGATGGAAACACCACCACCTGCATGTTATGCTCCAATCCACTAACCGTTTTTACCTGGACATATATCGCCGTTCATGAGTGCTGCTTGGTCAAAATCTTGGAAAATCATTCAAACTGCAATGTGGGTGTACCTGCACCACATGGACTGCAGCATTTCATAAAGGCAGCTCACCAGCACCTTAATTAGTTTAAAAATAAACTTTTCTTATTTATTTCTTAAAGAGAGAAACTTTCGGACACTTCGTTTTTATTCCATGTCTTCAACCTAGACAATTCCTGTTGATGGGAAACTACAAAATGACCAATGCATGGAGGTGTCACTTCAGTTGCTCTGGAATCCTGATGAACAGCAACAGTCAGACTGTGCAGAAACACCTGATGCTGCGGAGGAGAGGAGGAAGGCTGCCATTGAAGTAATTATAACTTTCAGTATAGGCAATGCGATTGGGGATTATCAAAAGATCAGATAACCAGTTCCTTTCTCTTTTCAAGCATTATTGAAATTTGGTGGAATGATTTGCAGTATCTGATTCAGACAAATTACTAAAAGTATGCAGGAAAACCAGAGAGCACACCTGTACCTCCACATGATATTTTAAACATCTAGCTCTATGCCCCTCTCAAGGTCACGCTCCTCCTCCCGCTCGTGCTCAAAGTGACGTGCTTTTATCGGAACAAGAGTCAGAAATTGGAATTCACCTATCCTTCTGCACAAGGGAACTATACTCCCCCCTTTTGTGTCCAAAAACGTTCCCTATACTTGCACAGACAAGAAAGGGCAGAATACAATCCTGCTCCACAGGGGTGATGGAGGGCCTTCCCCCCCCTGATGGGGGACAGGAGAGTCGGGGATGGGGGCTCAGTGAATCAGGCTTTCACTCTCGCGGAAGTGGGATTAAATCTTGCCGCGGACAGAGTGTGCGAGCATCTGAGGCATGAGTTTAGGCAATGGTCTTAATTACTATCCCATCTCCGGTGAACATTAAAAATTCAATGTTGAAAGGTTTTTGAAAAATGGATGACTCCGCCTTTCACAACCTCAGGACATGGAAAGCATACTCACCAATAATTAATTCCTCATTGAAGTTTAGTCAATGCTATTAGAATATAAATTGAGAAGCAAATCTTTTCCCCGAAAGCTACCAAAGACAATAATGCAACAAGCACCAGATTTTCTATTTTAAAGTTGATGGTTAACTAAAAAAAAAATATTTGCCGTGACATTGGGAAAACCTCCTTTGATCGCCTTCCAAACAGCCAGGAAATTTATTGCAACCACTACAAAGTGTCGACTTCGTTTATAGTTTCATTTGAAAAGCAACCCCTCAACCCTGCACTGACAGTTTCAAGTTTAGGCAACATGTCTCTGGCGTAGCTACTTAAGCACTCGACCTTTGTGACGCCGAGTTGAGAATCTTTCCCTACTGAGACGTTGCTGGTATGAGGAGTAGTCTGTGGCTAATTTTCACTGAAACTAGATAAACATCTATCCTTTTGTGGTGGGGCCATTGCATTTTCCCCAGTCTACGTTATTTGGGCACTGTAAACAGTCAGGAATGTTTCTAAGAGAGACGCCCGTGATGCTTGAAACCTCCATAATCTTCTCTGCATTCAAAACACCGATATCCAAATTCAAATGCATTCTCCCATCCACTCATCTCCACTATAATCCCTCATTGGGGTTAGTGACTTGCATCTTCTCCAGTTGCGGCCAAGAATTTATTGTTGAAATTCTCATCTTTGTGTTCCAGTGCATTAAATCCCCTCTATATCGCAATCACTCCCACAGTCCTGCAATTTTCATGCTCCAACTCAAATTCGTTCATTACCATCGATTTTAAGCTCCTCCCTGTCCTTCGCCTGTCCCTGCTCAATTCCGTTTAACTGTTATGGTGGTAGGACTCTGGGGTCTTCTGCATGTCTCTTTATGCCTCACGCCACAAGGTTCGGAGGCTGGATATTCTCTCCCCAAATCGACTGGCTCTGCAGCGCTCTCCACCTCCGCACCCCCCTCCCCCATCCCAGTCCTTTTACGTGTACCATAATGGATGCCACATTGACCAAACATGTAGTTACCTCTCCTACTATCTCCTTCTGAATCTCAGTCTGAAGAACTTCAATTGTGATAGAAGAATGGAAAAGCGAAATATGTGTTAGAGGTTGTGAACATTAGAATTATTGACATTCAAAGAGGCTTGAATGTGCTCATACAAAGAATTAATCAAGGTGACATACAGCGAAAGCAAGCAATTGGGAAAGCAAAAGAAACATTTTTTCGTCATTTTTTTTGGGAAGGACATGATTGCATTGGAGGCAGTGAAGCTTACATTCACTAGATTGATTTTCGGAAGAGAGGGTGGCAATAAGACGACAGGCTGAGTGAATCTTGTTTTATACTGTGAATTTTCGAAAAATGGCAGGTGATATCATTGGAACGCCCGAGAATATGTTTGTCATGATCGATGCCAACAGATAGTTCCCCTTTTACGGAGAATCTACAAGCGGTCATAAGCTCAGGACAACGGGCCAATTGTTTGAGACTGTGACGAGAAAACATTTCTTCACTCAAAGCCTATGAATTTTTGAAACGTGTTGTTACCGAACCTTATGGATGATCAGTAACTGAAAGTATTCAACTTTGAGACAGTCCGCAATTTGTCTGTCAGTGAATCAAAAGATCTGTGGAGCTTGCGGGGAAGTGGAGTTGAAATTGAAGATCAGCATCACTATATTATCAAGTGCATTGGTATTGGCGGGCTGTGTGGCCTTCTTTTGATGCTATTTCATGTCATTTTGTTCTGAAATTTAAATCGGTTTGCCATTCATAGTCACATTACATTCATATGCTCGCAGTTATGACTGCCTTCCTCTATTCATCGCAGTTCCCTTCCACCTTAAAGTCGAATTTCCCGAGTTTCTCGTGGAAAAGCCAGTCAATATTCCACGTCTTTCTTTCTCTCTCTCTCTCTCTTTCATTCAATTTTCTGACTTTAGTAAAGAGCATATTGCGAACGTGATTTGAAAATTAATATGGAGAGAACATGTGTGAGTGTGTGCATATATTTGTGTTCGTATGTTTACGTGAGAGAGACAGACAGATATACAGACAGGCATAGAGCGTGAGGGAAAGAGACAAGGCGATTGGGAATTTGTTTGGGGTGCGTTGTGTTATGAGTGTCCGTATGAAAGAGGGAACAACTGTGTTTCTGAGATTTGTTAAGATTTTACGCATTTTTCTGTAGGGAGAGTGTCTCAGAGAGGATGTAAGTGAGAGCATGCATGTGCAAAAAATTAGACAGTTTCCTCGACAGAATAAATCCGAAAAAGTAAGCAGAATAAAGTTTGTAATTGAATGATGAGTGTTTGGGAGTTAATACCATTGAGTGAGTTAGGATCTTCCGGTAAATAGGCAGGTTAAGTACATCAGCCACAAGATGGTGCTATATGTGGAAGTAAGTCGTTACTCAGTTTGGCCTTAAGTGTCGAAAATCAATTTCCTTAAAGTGTGAAGCAACTAAATTTTGCTGTTTAGAGAGGCTTCCGAGTCCTGCTGAATGAACACATAACGTTATCTGGCTATCATAGCAATCAACTACGAAGGCGAATGGCGTCTTGACCATTATTGCAGGCCCTTGCAGCACAATAATATTTACATTTTGGTGTAATTGCACAGAGTCCTGGTGAGAACGGATCTGGAAAACTGCACATTTTTCGAACCCATATTTTAGGGAGGATATGTTTGCATTGGAGGAGGCACAGGAAAGGTTCAGTAAACTGGTTCCTGGGGTGAAAGGTTTGTCCAATTGTGGGACACTGAGTAAATTTGGCCTATAATTTCTGGAGGTTAGAAGAATGAGAGAAGACCTCAGCGAAACATGCAACATTATGAAAGGGATTGATAGGGCAGCGGCTGAGAGTTTTGATCCTGCTAACTCGGGAATCTAAAACGGGAGCGTGGGAGTGCGGGGTAGGCTGTGGGCGGGGCGGGGACGGTGGCTTTGCGGGATTAGGGGTGGTCGGAGCGTCAGGATAAGGTATGAAGGAATTACTTCACTAAATGGGAACCAATTTGGAATTTTGTGCACCGAGGAAGCGTAAGGTTTTGCATTTTGTCCCTCTATATATCTTTGATAAGCTTGGAATTCTCCGTGAGTCATGGCGAGTTGAAAACTTATGATTAAAGGGGAGCTCAAACTCCGTCATTAATTATCAAAACGTCAGCTCCAACGACATAAGACATTCTTTCCAATCGTATTGCTCTTTTGAAAATAGTCAGATGTATGATTAGCCCAATGACATCCTTATTTGTTGAAGACATGGA
Organism: Carcharodon carcharias; assembly: GCF_017639515.1. Taxonomy (NCBI): domain Eukaryota; kingdom Metazoa; phylum Chordata; class Chondrichthyes; order Lamniformes; family Lamnidae; genus Carcharodon; species Carcharodon carcharias. The sequence goes on along the minus strand of NC_054484.1, from coordinate 112,109,748 downwards.
TCGATATCTCACAACCTGATGAGTGAATTCACCTCCTGGTTGCGCCCATTCATTTGTGAAATTATTCTAAACTCTAAGTGCTGCCTGCTATTGAGATATTTGGAGTGGACGTTCACTGAACTCTTTAACAATGAGTTTCATTTTCAATAAATTTGAGTTGAAATTTTCGAGCGACATCAACGGTTCTTCGACCGTGTTGCTGCCGTAACTGACTGAGAACATTTTACTGCCCACATATTCCATTAGCAATGGTTGAAAATTTTGCAATATTTACATTTTAATTGCTAGGCTCTGTTTATGACTGTGCAGCTGCCGGAAACTATTTTATAACGATAGCTCTTCACATGTTTGTCATGCTGATCCTGGGTGAAGGTGATTGGGAGGCGAATTGGTTCTCTCAAGCCTGGCTATTTTCGGTCGGTTGATAGCAATCGTTGCTTTTTTTTTTGGTGGTTCGTTGAAAGCGTCTCACTAAAGGGCTATCGAGATGACACCCAATCCATAAATCATTGTAGAAAAAACGACGAATATTCTTAATAATCCTCACGTTGTTTATTCATTTAATTTGACATGCTGTAGATTTTAGAAGAATCAGATGTGATCTGATTGAACCACTGAGCATATTATGCCGTGAAGTGTTGGGGAAAAGAAAAAAAAGCAAAATGCTGATTACGCAAGGAAGCAGAAATAAAAACGAAAAGCCCTGGAACAAACAACCGGCCTGGCGGCACCTGTGGAGAGAGAAACAGAATTAATTATTCGAGTCCAAAATTACTCTTCTTAAATGTTGTAAGTGTAGAAAAGACAAAAAAATAGGTGCAAGAATGGCCATTCGGCCCTTTGAGCCTGCTCTGCCTTCAATCATGATAATGGATGATCATCCAAGTGAATAGCCTGCTCCCGATTTCTCCCCTTATGTTTTGATCCATATCGACCCAGGAGCTATGCCTAACTCCTTCTTGTAAACATATTATGTTCGACCTCAAATACTTTCTGTTGTAGAGAGTTCCACAGGCTCACCATTCTCTGGGTGAAACATACTTCCTCATCTCAGTCCTAGAAGGAATACACGGATGCTCAGACCGTGACTCCTGGTCCTGGGCACCCCCCAAAATCGGGAAGAACCTTCCTGAGTCTGCACTGTCTAGTCCTGTTAGACGTTTATAGGTTTCAATGGGATCCAACCTCATTCTTCCAATAAATATAATGCTTACCGACTCAATCTCTCCTCGTGTGCCAGTCCCACTATTTCATGAATCAGACTGGTAAGGCTTTGATACCCTAGTTTTATAGCAAGAAAACCCTACCACAGATAAGGAGACCGAAAGTGTGCACAATATTCCAAATGTGGTCTCACTAGGGCCCTATATGCATGCTGTAAGACATCTCTGTTCCTGTACTGGAACCCTCTTACTATGAAGGCCAACACACCCATTTGCCTCCTTTATCGCCTGCTGCATCTGCATGCTTCCCTACAGCGACTGGTGTAGGATGACACGCAGGCCACGTTGCACATTCCCCTTTCTCCATTTTTAGCCATTCGTTTAATAATCTGCCTCCCAGCTTATGCTGTCAAAGTGGTTAACCTCACATTCATACACTTTATGCTGTATCTGCCATGCATTTGCCCAAATAACTCAGCTTGTCCCAATTCCACTGAAATATCTTTGCACCCTCCTCGGAGCTCAGCCTCCCACCCAGCTTTCTATCATTGGCAAATTTGGAGATTTTACATTTTGCTTCCTCATTTAAATCATTAATATGTATTGTAAAATGCTGGGAATCAAGAACTGATCATTGCAGTACGCTGCTAGTCACTGCCAGCCATTCAGGAAAAAAAAATCCTATTCTTTGTTTCCTGTCTGCCAAAATGTTTCCTATCCTTCCCAATGCATTACCCCCAATCCCATGCGCTTTAATTTTAAACGCTAATCTGTTCCATACGACTTTGTCAAAAGCCTTCTGAAAGTGCAAATAAACCACATCCACTGGCTCTCCTTCATCAACTCTGTTAGTTACGTCCTTGTAAAATGCCGGTAGAGTTGTAAAGCATCATATCCCTTTCGTAAGTCTATTCTGACTCTGTCCGGATCTTGCAATGTTTCCAAGTTTTCAACTATTATATATCCCATAATGTACTCTAGAAATGTCCTCACCTCCTATATCCAGCTGCGTGGTTTATAATTACCTGTTTTCTCCCTAGCTCACTAATTAAATAATGGTTCACATTTGCTATCATCCAATCTGGAAGAAATGTTCCAGAGTCTATAGAATCTGCGAAGATGTCCACCAATGCATCTACTATTTCTCGGGCCGCTTCCTTAAAAACTCAGGGATGTAGGTTATCAGGCCATAGGGATTTATCGGTCTTCAATTCCATCAAGTTCCAAAACAGCATTTCCTACTAATACTTAATTATTTCCGTTCCTCCCACTCACGAAAATTTATGTTCACTAACATTTCTCGTATGTTACTTGTGTCCTCCTTTCTGAAGGCAGAAGCAAACTATGCATTTTTTGGGCATCAAATTATTGGTTCCACATTATTAATTCACCTGCGTCTGGCTGTACGGACCCTATATTTGACTTTATCAATCTTTTTCCCTTCACATGTTGATATAAACTTTTACAACCCATTTTAATTTTCCTTAACAAAATGCTTGAACCCGATTTGCTGAATCCTTTTTTTTTTCTCAAATCCTCAGGTCCGCTGCTTTTTTTAAATCCAATTTGTCTTCCTCATTCTTGGATCTAAACATTTTTCCCTTGTAAACCAACTTTCCTGTTTTACTTTTGCGACAGACAGGAATCAAAAATTGTTGAAATTCACACATGCTATCTCCGAATGAATGCCATTGCCTAACCACCATCATCCCTATAAGTAACATTTCCTTAAGCATCATAGCCAATTCACGCTTCATACAAACTTTCCTTTATTAAGATTCATCAATCCTGTCGCAGATTCAAATATGTCACTCTCCATCTTAATGAAGAATTCTTTCGTATTGTGGTCGGTAATTCTCAAGTGTCCTTTGACATCTAGATTTCCAATTATTCCTTTCCAAATATTCCACAATGTGCAGTTTAGGATGGCCTGTAATCTAGATGGCTCCTCAACGTAATGGCCCAGAAAGCAAGCCCGTATACACGCCAGAAAATACTCCTGTATGGTATTCTATTATATTGCCTATGTTTCCTAAGGCTTGAGATTCTGGCGCAAGTGGTAAGAGTCTTAGAAAATTTATCAGAAATTGTGCACGAGATGAGAAAAAAATCACTTCATTCAATGGTTGGAGAATCTTCTAAACTGGAGACGTGGGAGGGCTGTGGGTGATAGGAAGTCCGAGGCAGAGATTGATATCAGTTTCTAGAGGAACTTTTGGAATAGGAGGATAGATCAGGGAAGTGCAATTGAAGCAGAAGATTAGCCGATTCAGAAGCCGGGAAAGCAAACACATCACATTTTACAACAGTACATGAAACAGCTGTTCCTATTTCCTATGTTCTTACAGACACGTGTATTGATCCGAGAACCAGACTCCCAAATTTTGTTATGATCCAGAGCGAGTACTTTATTCAACCTGGGCAAAGTTTGAGGTCACAAGTACTTGCAAGGGGAATAAAACCAGACTCTTTCATAGTTTTAATCAAGCAAATTAATCTTTAATTTACAAATTCAGGAACGGAAAATCAATTGCAAAGTCGACTTTACACTCTAGCATTCACGATTGACGTGAGCTAAACGTGAATTTACATGTCGTCTGTGGCTGAATAGCCTTGCTACACCTGAAATAGTAGATACGATCAATGCAAATCCAATACATTTCTTAGCCACTGACCAATGCGTCAATTAACTCTCTTTGTTAGTCGGTCCCATTAGAAGTCGCTCTTCTTAAAGACGTATTACAAATATTCACTATACAGTTTCGAGGATCTAGCCTCAAATTTCTCACAAAACTTTATCTGAATCAGGCTGTCTGATTGAATGCTTACCGCCCAGGTTTCAAAACCGCCTTGCAAAATCTCGTTCCCTAGCTTGCATTTGATGCTTTATTTACTGTCTTAATTTCAGTTCATTAATAGGCGGACGCCTTCACGGAGTTGGCACTATCCCTGCATTTCTGCGAATTCTGCCCTTCCTGCTGCATACACCTATGAATGAGGCAGCCAGAGCTTCTTCGTGGCCTGACCGACTTCCAGGCAAAAAGCGTAATGCTTGCACCTCTCAAAACATCTGTCGAGTACTCACTACCTGGAGCATGACAACACCAGTTTTTCAGAGTTAAGAACAGTTTTTGATCTTCTTGGTATTTTTTTTTTAGCGTGCTCATGAGTCTGTCTGACAAAACTTGACTGAACATTCAAGTACTCATTACTGACAATTGAACTTACATGGTTGACTTATCAAAACACTAGAAAACAATCCTGATATTGTTACTACGTAAGTTCAACGAGTTCAAATAGAGTTACTTCCTTCTCCTGAATGATGCACACTCCACAGGTGCTATCTTACAAAGCACAACATTAAACAAAAAATGTCTTCAAACATTACACGGAGGAAAAGCAAAATGAGTTTAGTGCGGAAGTAGTGCAGATTGAGAAGCAGGTGTGTTACATTTGAAGCACAAGAACCATACAGCTAGAGTCATAGAACAGTTACAACACAGGGTGAAGCAATTCGGCCACACTTGTCGGTGCTGGCTCTCTAAAGAAGAATTTCCTGGGTAGTCACTGCTCCTCTTTTGCCCTGCCCCCCAGCAGATTTCTATCCATTTTTTCAGGGCCTGTCTTGTTTTCTGTCATGTTCCTTTAGAAGAATGCAGGGTAAGCGGGTCGAGGGTTCCATTCCCTTAAAATTACTGGTTAGTTTACATAAGGAGAAACCATGACTCCCGGTTGTATAAATGGTGTTGAGTAGTTGCATTTTTTTTTACATATTCCCGCTAATACACATTAATAGTTTTTACTCCAAGCAGGAAGAAGCTTTCATCAGAGGCTTCCAGTAAATCCTGAGACAACTCTTCCAAATATTCGCTACTTCAAAATTTTCTAGAATTAGCTTCATGTTTTTTCGTTTTGTAAGTAAAGGCCTTTTGACTTCCATTGTTGGAATCGGATAACTCAGCATTAACTATCCCCTTTTTTCGTGATTTCATGCGACTTAAACAACTTGGGCCATTAGCATCGTCCACACAGAGACTGGAACAGTGTACCATAATGGTAAAGGTCGCGCTTGTCTGAGTTATTCGAGATACACTGATTTTCCTCCCGCTCGCTGAATTCACGGCCCAACAAGGGACAGCAAGCCTGTTTTTTTTTTTTTCCAGCTGTGTTTCCTTCTTTGGTAATTAACCCATTACATAGGATTCTTCTCAGACGCAGCCAACCGCCTTCCTTTGGCTTTTAATTCACAAATATTCTACTTTAACCAAATACTCGCTCCTTTAAATTGTACTGCATTTGCTGTATTCCTCTGATATATAATTCCTCTTACTTAATCAAACGATTCATGAAGGCTGCTCAAGCATGAAAATGTGTTGGCTACCCTATTATAATGCGAGATTCTAGATATTAGCCAAATACATCCTTGAAAACAGGTTCTGCCAGCAAACAGGTTGTTTCTGAGACAGTGCCATTTCCCAGCCCTATCAGTGACGTTTGTCGTCACATTTATGAAGGTATGGAGTGGAACCATGTGGCAGTAATTGGTCAGGATGGGTAATTCCTGATTTTCCTTTTCTGTTATTTTTGACCCTCCTTTTGCCCTACGCCCTTTATTCACAACATAAGGAGTGAACCGAATGGGCTGGAAAATGACTTTGCTGCTTGACCTATTTAAACGCCTACAATTTGTGATTCACACAATTTAGAACGTTACAAGAGATGAATTTTCCTGTTTTCAATGTGAAGGTATCACCAGTTCCCACAACAATCAACAAATGAAAAATGTACCCTCTCGCGGAATCCATCTCCATCCCTCTGTATATTCTCATTGGAATTTGTGTACAATTTAATCTTGCCGCAATAAATGCAATCTCCAATACTTTGAAGGCCCAGCACAGATTAAAGTTCTCAATTAACACTTCCATACAGCCTGCTAACTGGGGAACAGTGAGGTTTGCACTAAAACATAGGTATGCATTTCAAAATTTTGCATTACAAAGCTGTGCCGCATGATGGCACCGTGTCTTATGTGTGGGAGGTCCTGTGTTCAATTCTCAGTGGTGCTTTTATTCGTTTGATTCAATTCATGGCTTTAAACTAAACAAACAATGCCAAAAGTGTCATTGAAGATGCTGTGCTAATATAACAATATCAAAGGATCAACGTTACCTTTGAATGTTTTCAAGGCTCAGAATAGAGGCCTGGGTGACAAAAGTTATGATATCTCACTCCCTGGTAAGGAGCGAGTAGTTGTTACAAGTTAAAATATTTGCGAAATGAAGTCGAAGGAAGGCTGACGTTCTGCCTGTCTGTGGGGGAAATGCACTGTGAAGGGTGAATTAGCAAGGCCACGAACAAAAAGGATGTTATGCTTCTTTTCGAACAGTAGAGGGAGCTATTGAGCATGAAAGAGCCGGTTCAGCTGAATTTGTAAAGCATCACTCTCCTAATCTAATGGTCCAGTCCCTGTCCGTTCGCTGATTTCACATCAAGGTGCTCACTTCCGATGAAACGGCAATAATAATAAAAAATCAATCAACTGTCACTGAATTCAACATGCAGAGTGGAGGAGACCGAGACGATACTTACATCTGTATAACATTACATTCCTCGAAATTATGGCAGCTCGGATTTTTTTTAATTGTTTCTGGATTCAACTTTTTTAATTTATTCCTGCAGTCGCACTGTGATTAACTAATGTCAGCTATCACTTCCAACTTTAAATGCTGTGCCGTACCTTCGATCATATATACTTGCTTCGCCCCTGAGATAACACCAATTCTAAATCATCCACAGGTCCATGTAACTTAATTTTAGCTACGTGTAATACACCAGCCAATGTAATACCTTCAATCACTTAAGGCATCTCACTAACTACCAAACCAATATTGCAGTCTTACCAGTATGAAACACCTCACCCCAATTCCTGAATTCAATGTGCTTCTTGTTCTCGCAATCCACACTAAGCGTGAAAAGTGCTTACTGAATGTTGCCTTGGATAGGCCGAGATACCATCCCTGGGGACGAGTGTCTAAAACATAATTACTGTCTAGAATCGTCAATCAGCTCAACTTTCATTCTTCCATACTCAAGGGAGGAGATAACGGAAGGAGCCCTGTAACGAATATTGTGCAGAGCTCCGGGGAGAGGGCTGGGGAGTGAGGGCAGGAAAGGGTTCATTCAAGTGCCAGCCCAGGTTCTATGTGTGGAATGATATCCTTCTTTGCGGTACCCACTCTATGGTTCTGTGAGTAAGGAACTTGTACTTCGAAAGTGATCCACTAAACTCTGGAATCCTACTGGTAGATCTGAACTGCATTCTCTCAAATGTAAGTGTACTATTGTCTGTTCCTTTGAGTCCTGTTTGTAAGAACATAAGGAATCGGAGCAAGTCCGTCATGTACTGGTCTTCACGGCTTCTCAAATATTCTGGGCCTTCCTCTTTGATCTTCCTCATTACACTTACCTTAACAATCCCATTATGCCACTGATTCCCATAGATCGCCGGGAGATACTGGTCCCTGTATCGAACTTCCGATCACCCCGCGTTGTGAATTCAGGAAATTACCAACAATTTTAATGAAAACAATTTCCTCACCACGTGAACAATGGCTGACATCTTCTGAGACTTTAAGCACTACTGCTAAAATCCCGAGCATTGAGAATGATATGTCCAATACACACACTCACGGTCGATAAAATGATATATCATTCCATCAAATCACCTCTGATTCTTCGAAATTTGTTACAAATAAAAGAGTCCTACCCCTTTAGCAGAGATTTTTTTCAGGATTCATGCCGCTGCTTGGGCGCTCCTTCAGAGTAATTTCTCAATTTGCACTGTCAAGCAGCCGCCAAAAATATCTAGAATGACGTTTGGAGAAAAAGATTGCGATGCAAAATAAAAGCTCATTTTCAGAACCATTGTTGCAAGCTTGCCTCGTGCATTATCTAGTTTAAGCGCCGGTTTGGTAAAAAAAAAATAAATTGCTGAAATTCAATTCTTCTAATGCCTCTATTCATGCAAGACATTAAATATGATCAACCAAGTCTAGAAGGAACATTGATATTTTCATGGAGATAGACTAAGGATCATTTTGATTTATTGCTGGTCATAGCTGAGAACACTGGAAGGGATAGAATGATTTGTTTTACGTTATGCAGGAACGAGTGGGGAGAGATATGTTTTGGACCTTTTAATAAATCATGGAGCTGACAGATCCACTTAAAAGACTGTACTCTTTGAATCAGCCAAATTAGAATATTGCACTGAATGAGCTTCCTTGCTTTCAATGGGTTGGTAATAAACTTTCTCACAACAAATACCACCAGAAATATTTGTATGCCACTTTTCTTGCTTCACTCTCCAAGTTCTTCAAATTCATTTCTCGCTGCAGTAGATACAAATTATTATGTTTAGAATGTTGTGAAGCTTCAATACCATTACTGCTATGGGAACGCTGGCGACAAACATTCAGTAGATCAGTTTGCAGAACATGGGCCCTGAGAGGGAGGATTCCAGGCCCTATTGTTTCCAGATGTTCACTACCGATGAACTTACAAAAAAAACGAGCTATGTCCGCTTAACCCTTCAAGGAGCACGGAGGAAAAGGGACGTTTCATTTACTTTCAAAGATAAAAGAAAACCTATGTTCTTGAAATTGTGGTAGCTTTGGCTAATTTTAAGGTTCGTTCCGTGACCTCCAGCTACCCCAAGATTGAAATGTTTTTGCTGAAATTTCTCTTGGTTCGTCTGGACTGTATCGCCGAGTGTAAGTGGCAAAAATCATGATAAGATTGAAACCGGGGAAACAGTTCCTCTTTATTTGAACTAATAATTAAATTTACCGGAATCGAAACCTTGATCAGATCACCCCTCAATCTTTGGTACTCAAGGGAACATCATGGGGAAAAGCCCTGAAACGAGCAGAGAAATGTGTAGAGACCAGGAAAAGGCTGGGAATTGAGGAAAAAAACAGAATTTCTCCTTCAGAAAACCACCAGACACTCGAAGGCGAAAAATCTTCCATTGGTGTTGTAGCCATTCTACAATTAAACCATGCTCCGATCATCAAACCTGAACTCCTAAGCTGCCCTACTAAACTCTGGAATCCCACTGGTGATTCAGCAATTCTTCCATTCCAAGGTCAATATTATAACGTTGTTTTCTCTTGAATGTTGTCGGTAAGAGCATGAGAAACAGGAGCTGTTGTGGCATGTATTTCCAGGCTTCTAAAACATTCAAGAACTTCCTCACTGATCATCGGCCTATATTGTACCTTCCTGAAATTTCTCACTTCCAACATCGATTGACTGTGAGGACAGGAGACAGAAGTGTTCATGGCTCAAAAACCAAGAGGGCTGTTATAATGAGAATAAGTCATAAATGTTTGTGAGAGGCACTAGTCCAGCCTCAGCTCGTGTAATCGTCTAGTCCTGGGCTTTGCACTTGAGGAAGTTTGTGAAGATGTCAAGGATGTTGGAACAAGTGAAGGAACTATTCACGAGAATGGTTCCTGGGTTCCAACCGTCAAACTTTCTTTGTTTCACTCTTTGAAATTCAAAATAATTTGTCCAGACTGTTTTCTTATATTCATAAATTTCTGCGTGTTTTCCTTAGGCACCAACTGATACGCTCTCAAAAGAGCATTTTTTCCCCTACATCATACTATACCGACATTTTAGCGAACATCGAATCATATTTCCCATTTCTCCTAATGGCCAATCTGGATTTTCCCTACAACGTCCACTGTTCCTGCAGCCATTTCAGCTCTTGAGATACCTTCTCAAAAGAATAAAGAATATGTCAACAACACTTCCCTCAAACTTTGGGAGAGCTTTTACAAATTGAAATATCTTCCCACTTGATTATAAGTTAAATGTATTTTTTTTTTATAATCAGAACCTTCCTCCGAATCTGAGGTATTTTTTTTTTAAATATGAGCCTTTTAAGCCGATATTCTCTCGTGATTACCTTAATTCTTCTCTTGCACTTCTAACTATTTACTCTGGTGATCACATGTTCGCATATGTATTTCTTATTGAAGTAACGTGTCTTTCCCTCTTCTATTAATGCTGCCTCTATTTCAAGTAATTTATTTTTTATTTACAATTATTTTTTCTTTTTATTTTGCCTCCAATTCAAGTATCATCAATGTATTTGCTTGCTAAAATTCAACTCTTTTAACTTATTCCTGCAGTCGCACTGTGACTAACTAATGTCAGCTATCACTTCCAACTTTAAATGTTGTACCGTACGTTCAATCATATATAATTGCTTCGCCCTTGAGATAACACCAATTCTAAATCACCCACCGGTCCATGTAACCTAACTTTAGCTACGTGTAGTACACCAGCCAATGTAATTACTGAAGAAATCTCAGTAACTACCAAACCAATATTTCAGTCTTACCAGTATGAAACACCTCACCGCAATTCAAGAATTCAATGTGCTTCTTGTTCTCGCAATCTAAAGTTTCACCAGCAAGGAACCTGAAATATATTCTGAAAAGCGCCTCCAAATGTGTCATGGCACATCTGAAGGTGAATGCTGAGTTGTTTAAATCCTAAATGGAAATTTGAAACAAGTGCTACAACTTGTTTTTCAATTCTTATAAATTGTGAGATGAACATCCTGAATTTAGTAGAAATAAGACAACAAAGTTTTATAGTCCTTCACACAGCTTAATGAGTTTTTTTTCAAATAGAATAAATAACTGCATGCATACATAAATCTACAAAATACTATTATGAAAAATTCTAAATCCCCTATCCAACTAACTTCCAGTTTCATTAAGGCAATGGAATGACAGAAAGATTTTAAAAGACCAAAGAAACATGACAATTCAACAAGTCGAATTCCAAGTGAAATTTCTTAACTTCAGTCATTTGAAGGCCATAGCTTGAGGTATAGATGCTGAAGGTTTTTTCACACAGTTGTGCCATTTGGAAAGCGCTTCCCCTTGTTATATTCCTCATTAAATGAAAATACACATTGCTTCTCTATGTTTTTGGACATTATCTCTCTGATAATGAAAACCTCTCAGCAGAAAGATTTACCATTAATCTTTGGTAAAAATAAACACACTGTTTCTAAACTTCACATGGATATATGGCAATTTTCATCCCCGATACCCACTACTCCCGTTTGAAAACATTATTTCATAGTCCAAATGTCCCCTTGAGAGCTATGTTTCCAAACTTCCCTATGTTTATCCAATTAACGTTTCAAACCTAACGTCTCTTCTTAGATCAAAGCAACCAGGTCAGCTCAAATTAACTCAATTAAATCTCACATACACACACATACACACACAAACACATAAACATAGACGCAATGTTACTCTGTTTTACAATAAATTCTAGTAGCATTATGAACCTTATTATACACTGCTGACACTGGGAACGATACTGGAGTTATGGCTAAACATGTGTTTTATTCGGGTTTTGTCATAATTCCCTTGCCTTGGAAATCTTTGACCATGGAATAGACGTCATTTCAAATGTGCTACGTGATGCAACATGTTTTATTATTCATGGTATAGAGAGGTGCAAACAAAATGGACGTATTCTGCCCTGTAATATATGTGATTGTTGGTCCGGCAGCATAAAAGGAAAACATTTGGCATGTGATATTAATCAGTGAAAAGGTTTATTTTCAGTCATTCATGGATATAGGCGTCACTGGACCTGTCAACAATTGTTGCATATTCCTATCTGATCTTGTTCAGAGGCCAATTAAATTAACCACATTGTTGTGGGCCTGAGTCACAAATCAGCCAGACCAGGCGGGCATTAGTGAATCACTGGACCTTCTGTGGCAATCGTTTATTGTTTATAATCAGGCTTTAAATTTAATTGAATTTAAGTTTCACTGCTTACCGTGCAGAGAATCGAACCGGAACGTTCCAGAAAATCACACTAGGTCAGCTTCCTCACTGATAATACAATTATACTACAATCTTCCGTGCGTTGAAAAAATGTGAATAACCATTTGAAATATATTTTAAGTCTAATTAATGACTGATGTGAACCACAGGAAAGCCCATCTAAATCTCATCAAATATTAAATGGTCAGCTATTCTCTTATTGTGTGTGCAAATTACAGATTTGTTACCAATTGTTAACAAAACAGAAACCAATAGGTATTGGCTCCAGTTGTTCCTGTCTGCTTATAGGTAATTTGGAATATTCTTTGTTCCAGTCCGACTCAGGCACTTTTTTTTAGATACATTGATGACTGTTTCAGTGCCGCTTCATTCTCTCGCCCAAACAGGGTAAAGTGTAATAATTTTGCAACCCTCCATCACTCCAAGATGGACTTTCCTGAAGTTCACGTCACTCATGAATTAATTATTCTTTAAACGTTTCAGCGCAAGGCGAGGTGGTAGTCAAATCAGCAATAGTGATGTAGTGGTGCGCAGGCTTTTTCCCAAGCATTTGACCCTAGTTGGATTCCTTGCCATCACAATATTTCAGGTTTAAACCAGGCGATCGGAGCGTCGGCCCTTGCAGAGGCTGAACATCTTATAGATATAAAGCGCAAAAACTGGCCCTTGAACTCATCAGGTCACCAAGCACCTCGCTCTTCCAAAGCTATTTTCTAGCAGTTGACACTTACCACTGGGTGCTATGGCGTTTCAAGTGCTCGTCTAACTCCTTCTTTACTTCCAAATGCACACGGGTGTAATTCAAATAAAAACATGTTCCGGCTCTGTTGAACATTTAGCTCACGTTTGGCTCTTACTGCTAATTGCTAAGATTTTCCAAGAACGGTAGTGCGAAACCGGAATGAAATTACTGGGATAAAACACAAAGCGTTGGAAGAACACAGCAGGTCTGACTGCTTCTGCGGAGAAAGAAGCAGGGTGAACCTTTCGTGCCCAACATGACTCTTCTTCCGAACCAGGGAGAGGTGGAAATGTGATGGGTTTAATGCTAAACAAAAACAGAATTACCTGGAAAAACTCAGCAGGTCTGGCAGCAACGGCGGAGATGAAAAGCATTGACGTTTCGAGTCCTCATGGACTCGAAACGTCAACTTTTTTCTTCTCCACCGATGCTGCCAGACCTAGTTCTGTTGAAGGGTCATGAGGACTCGAAACGTCAACTCTTTTTTTCTCGCCAATGCTGCCAGACATGCTGAGTTTTTCCAGGTAATTCTGCTTTTGTTTTGGATTTCCAGCAGCCGCAGTTTTTTTGTTTTTACCTATGGGTTTAAAGCTGTTGACTAAAGTGGGGAAAGATAGGTGGTGCAGAGTAGATCTGGTTTCGAATGATTTCAGAAAGCTGAGAATGACAGCAAACGGTGCAAAGGGAACAAAGACAGCGGGAAAAGAGTTCAGACTCCTGTTGAGAGGGAAATTCATTGAGCTGAGGTAGCGAAAATGTAAAAATGGCCCCTCTGCTGAGCAGTTAACGCTCAGCATCAGGGTATGGAAGGTCAGTTAGCATGGTGAAAACCAAAGCCTGGGTTTAGAAGACTGCATGGATTCGAGGTATGTGAAGGGTTGTAGGGCCCTTGATGTGCGTTGTTATCAATGAGTTGTTGAACAGTGCGTTCCATGGAAGAAAGAGTCACAGCTCTGTTTTAAGGCTTGGTATGAGACGAAGAATAAAATGCAACAGGGGAGATAGACAAAGTTGAGATACTGTATGTCGGAGCTGCTGGATGGAGAGGTCGAATGTAGTCATATGGCTGCACAAGGAACATCGTGTGGATCTCAGGAAGCGTGGAGAAAATCAGTCAGAGTAGCGCTCTATGTCCCGGAGATACCTGTTATCCTGGGTGGATTTGAACCATTAGGGATAGAACTTCAGTTGTAATCCACGTCGTGTAAGTCGGAGACGTAGATAGCCACCGAGGAAGGAAATATGGCTGTAAAAACAAGTTTTAGCAAGCGCTTCATCAAAGGGGACGCAATGAAGGTGAACAAGGCGGAAGTGACAAGTGGGGATCATATCGGACAGAAGAGCAGTTCAAAGCTAAGTTGAGCATTCCTGGACGAAATGGGGCAGTCAATTAAATAATGAATTAAAACCAAATTACTGTAGATGCTGGAAATGTGAAACAAAACCTACCACACTCTAATACATTGTGTTTAATGCATTTATTTGTTTTAAACTTGTCTGCTTCCATCTAATTCTTGCACGGGGTGTTCCCTGACATATTTTTAAAAGTTGTAAATCAAATAGAAATACGTTCCGGCTTTACTGAACATTTAACTCACGTTTGGCTCTGATTGTTAATTACTATGCTCTTCTGAGAACGATAGTGCAAAACGGGAATGGAATTACTAGGCTACAACTGAAAGTGCTGGATGAACTCTGCAGGCAGCAGACTCCATATTAAAATTTTCTGTGTTACACATTTTGATGATAACTCTTCAGGAAATGGCGAGCGCCAAGCAGACAAGACGTAAATCGACCAGAGGGAAAGCTCATCGCCAATCGCTGGCACTCAAAACGGCCGGTAGAGTGCTCCAGCCATGAGAAGATTTACGAAGCCTCGTCACTACCGAGCGTGTACTGTGGCTCTGACGTAGATTTGCCACTAACAGAAATCCAAGCCGCTCCTCATCCGCGAAATGCCCTTCAGGGCCTCGTGCGGGAGATGATAGAATCAGAGAATCGTTCAGACCTTCAACACAGTTCTGCCCGTCAAGTGCTCGGCTGTCAAGGCCGTGCATGAGGCCAGCGAGGCTGAACTGTTGGCGCTCTTTAAGGACACCAACCTGAGCACAATCCAAGCCAAGCGAGTCACCATAATGCTCGTAGAAATCCAGCTGTCTCGCCGCATCCGCCGGTAGCGAGCGTAAAACCAGTCTTCAGGGGGAGAGCTAAGAGCCCTGTTCCTTAAGTCACATGTTGAACCATCCAATGTGAGAATGACAGGTCTGTAACCTGTGATATGTGCCTGAATCTGGTGAAACGGCAGGTCTTTAACTAATGAGTGTCATTCTGACCTCTGAGCTAGAATTCGGAAAAAAAAACATGTCCGATATCAGTCAGTCCCCAGTTAACAGTTTTTAATGCATAGTGCTGTTGATTTATAAAGAACCGTTGATTTCAAACACTAATTTCAGATGGGGGTATTTGTGAACAGGAGGTGTGAGAAAACAAATGCATTTAATTAAATAAATGGATTGCGTTCTGTAAGAAGTGCTATTCGCCCACTCAGTAAATGGGTCTGAAATCGGTTTACTGGACAAAAAATGATAGAGATGTCTCCTAATCCGCGAGTTTTCCCGAAAAATTCTGTATTTGCTACTGGTTAAACTGGCGAATTTAATTCAATTATTCTGGAGGTTTGAACAATATTTCTGATCTCTTTGGGATCGCACCGCGCCTTTGATTTTGTATTCACCGTTTGCATTTTAGGGTTTTGTATTTACTTAATTTTTTTGAGCTAACAGCTGAACCTTACACAGAAAAGGAGATTAGTCTCTCAGTTGTAATGAGAAACAAGGAGATCAAGAACTGTCATTAAAGACAATAGATCTGGGGAAGGATGCAAATATTGGACTCTCTTTCCCTCTCCATTCCATTGCTCTCAGCAGCAGCAACAACAAATGACCGAATCTTATCAGAGACTAACCAATACTTTTACAAAGACTGTTGGTTACTCTGAATCGAGCCTTGGGGTTTTATCACTTGAAAGATGGTCCAATTAACATGCTCTTGGAGCTCACAGCGCTGCTTTTCCTGGGCAGATCCCGGCCGAGACATTAGGCAGACCCCCGCTCTGTGCAATGGCGACGCCTCCCAGCAGCTTGTTGAGTTCCTGGTGGTGGCGAACGGGCAGCTGCATGTTTCTCGGGACGCTGCGGCTTCTCCTGTTGCCCACGGCTGCGTCACCAGCCAGCGCGGGGATTTCCGCCGTCACACACTCAAGCACTTCAGCAAGATAGACCGAGGCTCCGGCAGCCACCCGGTCAGCATAGTTCCGCTTCCACATTAATGCGTGAATTTGGCAAGAGAGAAGTGCAGCCTGGTGCAGGATGAGCGGGACATCTCCTTGTCTGAGCTTTCCCGCTGCAATTTCCTCTACTAGACGTTCCCACTGCATGTCTTCTACAGATAAATAGCCACGTTATTTATCATCTACTGTTCTTATACGCTGATAACTCCACCTCATTGGTCACTCTTTAATGCACTTCATGCATACATTTTCCCTAATCTATTAATTGTGAAACAGAAGGGGGCGGGATTTTCCCGCCACAATGGTCAGACCAGTGATTTTTCCATGTCAAAAAGCCCGCCAATTTCGTTCTATGGAAGGTGAGGAGGGTAATGGTCAAAGGTTTTTTATGTGACTGGAACTAAGTTTCCATTTGCGTGCAATAGAGTTCTGTGCTGGGCCCCTTGCTGTTCTTTGTGTACACTTATGATCTAGACATGAATGTAGGAAGTATGATAAGCACGTTCGCCGATGATGATGCAGTAAAGAGCAAAGAGAAAAGCGTTTGACTAAAGGGGGAGAATGAAGGGCTAGTCAATTGGGCTGAATATAGCAAATGGAATCCACTCCTGAAAAGTGTGAGATTATGAAATTTGGGAGGGCAAACTAATAAAAGGAGTGCACAATTAAATCTAGGCACCTAGCCTGAGAGATCAGAATGCCGTGCTATGCATGTCCACAGACCCTCTCTGTGAGGCTGTTCTTTCTTGGGCGCAGCAGCCATTGTCATACAGCAGGGTTGGATACGATGATTGAATGTTGTCCAGAACAAAGTCAGCCATGAAACATGACTTTGGATTGTATCCACAAATTCACGCGATAGCTTGGAATGCTTAATGTACCTTTAAAGCAGAGGCAAATTCGGAGCCGCTGCTCACGTTTAGATCAGATGTCTCACTGACAGCAGCAAATAGAGTGAATTTTTCACTGAACTTGGGAAAATGCTGAGAAGCTGTATATTGCAAAGTGTTTTTTAAAAAAAAATGAATCCTCCCCAGTAACACCACGGCATAACATGTGTAGGGCGATTCTTACAAATGACAGGAAGATCCACCTACGAACACTTCTGGAGCGTTCTTAAAACGTTACTTAAATACAAAGTGTGGATACAATTCACAGAAGTGTTGTAGACTTATGTGTAACGCCTTCATATACAAATAATTCGGGTGTTAATGTGTTTGCTTTCGGTGCGGTGTCAATGTTTTCATGTATTCGCAACTCTGAATGTAATAGTTTGGCGGGGGTGGGGGGGGGTGGAATCAGGATTTAATTAGCTAAAAGGGAGAGCTGCATTGACAGTGGTTCCGGAATGAGTGAGCAGTGCACTGTCAAAGGGTAAGGAACGAGGGAGTTCAGCACTGTCGAGTGGTCAGATCTGAAGAAGTGCTGCACTGTCAGATGGTCGTGACTATCATACCGATGCACTGTCAAAGGTCAAGAGTGAGGGAGCAGTTCGTTCTCAGATGTTCAGGGCAGAGCGAGGGCTGCACTGTCAGAGGTTTATGAATGAATAGAAGCACTGCTTTCTCAGAGGGCGAAGATTGTTGGAGCGCCACACTGTCAGAGGATCCGGAATAAGGGCGGCACCACAGTGTCAGAGGGTTAGGCCCTAGGGAGAGGGCTGCAATGGCAGACCAAAAGGAATGATGGAGCACTGAATTATCAGAGGGGCGACATTTGATGACCTGGACTACGGGAGCGCTGCAATGCTGGATAAGGAATGAAGGAGTAGTGCACTGGCAGAGTGTTAGGCTTGAGGAAAATTGGCAAGGCGAATTTCTCAGGTCTGAGAGGGCGCTGCACTGTCAGTGGGTCAGAGGGAGCCGTGTAATATTAAATGTTCAGACTGAAGAAAAGCTGCACCATCTCAACTTTAGGAAAACAGAGTCCTTGCAGTGTCAGAGGGAAGGGACTGAGAGAGATGTGCATTGCCAGGGCTGCAGGAGCGCTGCACTGCTAAACAATAAGACTTGAGGGATCGCTGTGCAGTCAGAAGATGAGGAATCGGAGAGCATTGTACTGTCAGAGGGTAGGTAATGTGGGAACCCTGTACTGTCAGCGTGTCAAGGATGAGGGAGCGAGGAACTCTCAGAGTGACAGGAGTGAGGGAGAGCTGACATGTTGGAGATCAGGACTGTGGGGCCGCTGCACTATCAGAGGAATATGATTGAATGAGCCCTGCACTGCCAGACGGACAGGAGAGAGGAACGTCTGCACTTTTTGAGAGCCAGCATTGTGGGACTGGTGCAATGTCAGTCGTCAGCATTGAGGTAACACTGCACTGCTGAGGGTGAGGAATGTGGAATTATTGCACTGTCAGGGGTTCATCTGGGGAAGCGAGGCGTTGTCACAGTGGCATGTTTCAAGAAGCTCTGCAGTGCCAAATCTGAGGACTGAAGAGCGCGGCAATGTCGAGCGTCAGGACTGTGGGAGCATTTCATTGTCAGAGTTTAAACTCTGACAAGCGCTGCACTGTGAGAGCGGTTTGATTTAGGGACTGCTACATTTTATGAGTGTGATTGAGTATTAGCTGTATTGTCAGGTCATCAGGATAGAGGGAGCATTGCATTGACAGGTGTACAGAACTGAGAAGTGGGCCGCATTATCAGAGGCTGAGGCTGAGGGAGCGCTGCACTGTCAGAGAGTCAGGACTTTGGGAATACTTCAATATCAGGTGGTCAGTGCTAACGAAGCATTGCACTGACAGATGTTCAGGGCTGTGGGATTAGAACACTTTCTGAGGACCACGAATTAGAGAGGGCTGGACTGTAAGTGGGTGAGGGCTGAGGGAGCCTTTTAATGTCAGATGGTCAGAGCTGATATCTATCTCCATCCTTAGATGTCCGGAGCTGTGGGGGAGCTGCACTGACACAGACTTAGGATTGGGTGGGCGCTGCACATTCACAGGGTAGGCCTGAGGTAGCACTGTAGAGTCCTGGGTTCATAACCTATGCAGTGTTTCACTGTCATGTGCTTTGGACTGATATAACCTCTCAAGATCAGGGACTTGTCCTGAATGAGCAGTGCTATGTCAGATGTGCAAGAATAAGGGAGCGCTATACTGTTAAATGTTCAAGACTGAGGGAGCATGCATTGTCGGATGTTTAGGACTGGGGGAGAGTGGAACATTCAGGCCGTCATGACTGTAAGAGGCCTGCACTGTCAGAGGGCCAGAACTGAGGTAGTGCGGCTCTGTCAAGCGGTCTTTCTGAGGGAGCGTGCAGTGGCAAAGGCTCGGCCAATGGTAGAAATGCAGTGTTAAAGTGTCGGCTCTGTGCGAGCGATGCACAGTCAGTGCATCAGGAATGGGGGAGTTGCATTGTCAGACGGTAAGAGATAATCGCACACTGCAATTTCAGAGCGATAGGCATTGAGAGACTGTTGTTCCGTCAGAGGATCATGAATAAATGGGAGCTCTTCCGTCAGATGGTGAGGACTGATGGCACTCTGCATTTTCTGATGGCTGGGACAGTGGGAGCAACTCATTTTCTGAGGTTCAGGGCAGACAGAGTGTAGCACTATCAGATGGTCAAGAAAGTGAGAACACTGAAATGTCAGGGGGTCGAAGATGAGAGAGCATTCCACACTCAGATGCTCAGCAAAATAAGAGCACTGAAATGTCAGATGGTCAGAACTGAGGGAGCGCTGCACTGTTTGACGGTCAGAAGTGGAGGACAACTGGACCGTCACATGGCTAGTAGTAGAGGAGCAGGACAATTTCAGAGGCTAAGGGCTGAGGGAGGGCTGTACTGTCAGTGTGAGAGGACTGAGGGTGTGGTGCACTGCCTGAGGACCAGGTGTGAGGGGACCCTGCACTGTAAAAGTGTGAAGATTGAGCTGGCGCTCACCTGCCAGGAATGAGGGAATCCTTCAAAGTCAGATGATCTGAGGTGAGGAAAATCTGGACTATCAGAGTTTCAGGACTTATGGGGCGTTGAATTGTCAGAGGCTAGGCCTGAATCAGGACTGCAGTGTAATGGTTCATGTCTGATGAAGAGATGGCTCTTTCATGGGGTCAGGACTGACCAAATTAATCGCTATCTGAGCTTTAAGCATGTTTGAGCACTGAATTTTCTGATGTTCAGCAATAAGGGGGAAATATTCTGACAGAGGGTCAGCTTTGAAGGGGGAGCTGCAATGGCAGAGGGAGAGAAAAATGAGTGCACTGCACTATCAAGGGTAAGGCCTGAGGGAGCGCTGTGAAGCCAATAGACAAGGAGTCAGGGCAGATGGTGCGCAGCACTCTTCAGGGTTCATGACTCAATGTGCGCTGCATGACAGAGTGCCAGGACTGGAGTAGGTCCACACTGTAAGAGGCTTAGATATGAGGGTGACTTCACTGGCAGTGGGTCATGACAGAGGGAGCGCTTCTCTGCTAGGGTATCAGGGATGAGGGAACGCTGCATTATAAAATGTTCAGGAATTTGTGAGTGCTGCAATGCTAATGCGTAGGGAAAGATGACTTTGTGCATTGTCTGAAGGACTGGACTGATGTAGCTGTGCACTTTCAGAGGGGCAGGACTGCAAAAGCGCTGTAAAATCAAAAGGAAATAATTGAGTTTGGGTTGCAGAGTTAGAGGGGTAGATATGATGTGACGCTGCACTAACAGGGTGGCAGCACTGAGCCAGCGCTTCAAAGTCAGTGTGTCAGGATAGGCAGTGTGCTGCTCTCTTGGAGGGTCATGACTCGAGGAGCGCTGCACCGAAAGAGTGCCAGGACTGGAGGAGCTCTGCACTGTCAGTGGCTTATCTCTAATGGAGCGGTCCACTGACAGCGGATCCGATTTAAGGCCCACGACTGATGGAACACATCTTTGTCTGATGATAATGACATAGTGAATGCTGCAATGTCAGTGTGTGAGGACTGAGGAGATACTTCACGACAAGATTGTCAGGACTGAAAGTGCGTTGCTCTCTCAACGGGTCAGAGGGAGCCGTCCATCGTCAGATGCCCTGGGCTGAGGGAGCACTGCATTGTCTGGTGTTCAGGATGAGGGAACGCTTCACTGTGATATTGTCAGGAATAAAGCAGCATCGCACTGTAAGAAAGTTAGCGCTGAGGTATTGCTTTGCTGCTGGACCGTCAGGACTGAGGGAGCTCTGTACCATCACAGGTTTCGGAAAACAGATGTGCTTCACTGTCAGAGCACAGGGACGGAGAGACCTCAGCCCTGTCAGAGGCTAAGGGCTGAGTGAGCACTGAACACTCAGAGGGTTAGAAATGATGGGTCGCTCTCAACTGTCAGTGGGGCAGGACTGAGCAAGCACTGCAAAGTAAATAGGTGAGGGCAGATGTTGTGCTGCACTTTTGGAGGTTCATTTATGGTGTAGAGCTGCACAGACAGAGGCTGACAGTGGAGAAGAGCCACACTGTCTGATGTTGAATTCTGAGGGATGGTTTCACTGGTAGTGGTTCAGGAATTAAGGACCACTGCACTGTCAGAGTTGCCAGGCATATGGAGCTCTTCACTGTCTAATGACCAGGACTGAGAGAGCGCTGTAATTTCATCGGCTTTGGATTCAGGGGACTCTGCACTGTCAGGTGTTTGGACTGAGGGAACGCTGCAGTGTCAGAAGGTCAGCACTGAGGGTACTCTGAACTATCAGCTGTTCAGGAGAACCGATGCACTGCATTCTCAGTGGGTAGAGTCTGAACGACCTATGCACTGTCAGAAGTGCTGAACTGAGGGACAGCAACACAGTCATAGGGCCAGGACCAAGGAGATGCTACTCCCATTCACTGTCGTGAATGGGGAGCACTGCACTGTCAGACAGCCACGACAGAACGAGGTCCATATTGTCACGGTGTCAGGTCTCAGGTTCGACCGCATGGTCAGATTTTCACGACAGAGGGAGCGCTGAGCTCTCAGAGGTATATGGCTGAGGGAGAGCTGCTATATCAGCGAATCAGTAGTGTGGGTCAAAGTGTTCAGGAATCGGAGAGCGATGCAATGTCAGGGTGCCAGGAAAATTTGTATGAATCTCCTTCAAGGGCTCGTGACTGCAAACTAGCTTCATTGTCAAGTTATAAGCATTGTGGAAAGGTGCACAGCCAGATGTTCAGAAATGGGGGACTGTTGCATTGTCAGTGGGGAGTGCTGAGCGGGCACAGCTCCTTTAGAAGCTCAAGAGTGAGGTAGAGCCGCCCTGTAAGAGCGTAATCAGTGAAGGACAGCAACACATTCATTGAGGTCAGGACGAGGAGGTGTTGCATCCTCACAGAATCGCGAATGGGGGAGATCTGCACTGCCGGGTGTCCAGGACTGGAGAAGCTCCCTATTGTCAGAGGTACAGCTCTCAGAAAGTTGCAATGTTATTCAGTCAGGTCTGAGGGAGTGTTGCACAGTGAGTGGGTAAGGATAGTGATGTGCTGTACTGTGTGACGGTGAGGAAAGAGAAAGCTCTGCACTGTCTGAGTGTCAGGATTTTGAACAGCTGCATTGCCAGAAGGACAAAAGTGTTTTAGTATTGCATTGACTGAACATCAGGGCTGAGGTGGTGCTGCACTGTTGGAGGACCGAGGCAATGCTTCACTTTCTGTGCTTGAAGAGAGAGGGAAAACTGTGCAGCAAGTGAGCCAGGGCAGAGGAGGTCCAATACCCCTAGACTGACAACACCAAGGAAGATCTGCACTGTTAGAGGGTCAAGACTGAGGAGGCACTACACCTGAGATGTTCACAACTCAGGGAGCACTGCACTTACTGAAGAGCATGACAGATGGGAAAGACTGAGGAAATGCTGCATTCTCAGATTGTTATTACTGAGGAAGCTCTGCACTGTCTGGGGGCCTGATTAAGGGACAGCTAAACAGGGAGGGATCGTTGAAGTCTACGATTGCCAGAACTGAGGGAACGCCGCACTGTTAGAGGGCAATGACCAAGGGAGTGCTGTACTGTCAGAAGGCTGGTAATGTGTGAGCATGCCCTGTCAGCAGAAAGCGCTGAGGTAGCACTGCACTGTCAAGGAATCAGGTCTGATGGAGGGTGCACGGACAGCCGGTCACAAATGAAGGAGCGCTGCACTTTCCGATGGGCAATTGTGAGGGTGTGCTTCACTGTCGGAGTTTCAGCACTGAGGAACAGCTGCACTGTCAGAGCACCAGGATTGTGGGAGTGCTGGATTATCTGGTGATCGAGACTGAGGGAGTGCCTGTCTTTTGGTCAGGAAAGAAGAGTTGCTGCCAAAACAACATGCCGTGACTGAGGGAGCATTAAACTGTCTGAGCAGCTGGACAGCCGTGTCTCTGTGCTGCCTTAGGATCAGGATTATTGTACAGTTTGAATGGTAGATGGTCAGCATGGATAGTGTGCTGCATTTTTTCAGGGCCAGGGCAAAGGTGGCGCTGCACTGTCAGAGTGTCAGGAAATTTGGGGCACTGGAGTGTAATGGGGTTAGGATGGAAGGGGCACTTGAACTGGGAAATTCTCAGGAGTGCAGATGCACCGCAGAGTGAAAAGGTATAAACTGAGGGAAGTTGGAAGAGTTAGAAGGTAAGGAAAGAGGAGTGCTGCACTGCCAGCGGGCAGAACTGAGGGAGCGCTGCACTATCGGTGGGATTTGACTGAGGAGGAGCCGCTCAGGCAGCAGGTCAGGAAAAAGGAGGTGCTGCACTCTCAGCGTGCCATGATTGAGGGAGCACTGCACTCTAAGAGGCTGGTGACAGAGGGACAGCGCCACTGACCATCGGAAGGACTGAGGGAGCCCCTCATTGTCAGATAGTCAAGACTGTGGGCGCAGTGCACGGACAGATGTTGATAACGTTTCACCGCTGGCCTGTCCGTTTTTTTCTTCTTGAAATGATTGAGCGATGCACTGACAGAGGGTGAGGACAGAGGGTGCGTTGATATGTTCGAGGGAGCTCTGAAATATAAGAGAGTCAGAGCGGAGGGAGCACTCAATTGTAAAAGGGTGGGGACTGATGAGCATCAGGATGGATCAAGTGGCTCACTGTCTTTTTGGCATTTTGCGGTGAGGGGGGTGGGAGGTGTCGGCAGCTATGCCAGATGGCCTGGATTGAAGGAGCGTTGCACTTCAGCGGGTCAGGACTGGGCAAGTTCTGCAAAGTGATGGTGTCAGGAGTGAAGGGACGCTGCAATATCACAGGTTCAGGGCTGCTGGGCCATACATATTTGGCTGGTCTGGATTTGGGTAGCTCTGCACTGTCAGTGTTTATTTATTGAGAGAACACTGCAAAGTCCGTTCGTCAGGACTAATGGAGTGCCATTCTCTTATAGGGTCATGGTTAGAAGTCGCTGCTCTGTCAGAGGGTAGGGCTGGGGTCGCCACACACTGTTAGAAGGCAAGAGGGAACATGTACTGTCAGCGAGTCAGGACTGAAGGAGTGCTGCACTATCTGAGGGCCAGAACAAAGGGAGCGCTACACTTTCAGAGGAATTAGTTTGAGGAAGCACTGCACTCAAAAAGCGTGTGCATTGAGAGAGCACAGAACCGTCAGACTTTCCTACCTGAGGCAGTGCTCTGCTGTCAGTGGGTTAGTGTTGAGGGAGAGGTCAGGGGTATGGCCTGAGTTAGCACTGCAATGTCCTGGGTTCTGTTTTGATGCAGTGATGCTCTGTGAGAGATCCACACTGATAGAGCGCCTCAATCTCACAGGTTCAAGCATGAGTGAGTAGTGAGTAAGAGAGCGCAAAACTTTCTAAGCATCAGGAATGAAGGAATGCTGCACTGTCAACCAACCAGGGCTGAGTGTGCGCTAAACTCTTTGAGGATCAGGAATAATACAGCACTGCCCTATTAGACGCACAGTACTGAGCGAGAGCTGCACTGTCTGAGGACCATTGCTCAAGGAGGATTGCACTGTTACATGGTTTGGGCTGACGGAGCTCTGCACTATAAGCGAGAGAATGTTCAGAGGTGCAACATCACATGGTAAGAAATGAGACAGCACTGCAATGCCAAATTTTCAAGACTGAGGGAGAATTTAAATGTCAGATATTCAGATAGGAAGAAATGTGCTGTTGGAGCATTAACGTTGAGCTAGCGATGCATTTCAGACTGCCAGGAATGAACAAGCTCTGCATTCTCAGCAGTTTAGTCATGAGGGAGAACTGCACTGTCAGCTGAATTG
Organism: Carcharodon carcharias; assembly: GCF_017639515.1. Lineage (NCBI taxonomy): Eukaryota > Metazoa > Chordata > Chondrichthyes > Lamniformes > Lamnidae > Carcharodon > Carcharodon carcharias. Next base: position 112,084,538 of record NC_054484.1, on the reverse strand, counting down.
GAATATGTGTGTACTATAAAGTCATTGCATCAGGACTCGGGAAGCGCTTTACTCAGAGTCTCAGGACTTAGGCAGCCCTGCTGTGTCGGAGATGCAGGGAATATGGTTTTGCTCTGTCAGAATATCTGCATGAAACAGCGCTACACTGCCAGAGCATCAACTTGAGGAGGTGCTGCACTGTCAGAGCATCGTACTGAGGAGGCTCTGCCCTGTCAGAATATCAAGTTGAGGAGGTGCTGCACTGTCAGAGCATCAGGCTGAGGAGGCTCTGCCCTGTCAGAGCATCAAGTTGAGGAGGCTCTGCACTGCCAGAGAATCCAGCTGAGGAAGAACTGCACTGCCAGAGAATCCAGCTGAAGAAGAACTGCACAGTCAGAGCATCAAACCGAGGAAGCGCTGCACTGTCAGAGTATCAAGTTGAGGAAGCGCTGCCCTGTCAGAGCTTCAGGCTGAGGAAGCACTGCACTGCCAGAGCATCGGACTGAGGAAGCCCTGGACTGCCAGAGCATCAAACCGAGGAAGCTCTGCACTGTCAGAGCATCAAACCGAGGAAGCCCTGCACTGCCAGAGCATCAAACCGAGCAAGCCCGGCACTGTCAGAGCATCGGACTGAGGAAGCCCTGCACTGTAAGAGCATCAAACTGAGGAAGCGCTGCACTGTCAGAGAACCCAGCTGAGGAAGCGCTACACAGTCAGAGCATCAAACTGAGGAGGTGCTGCACTGTAAGAGCATCAAACTGAGGAAGCGCTGCACTGTCAGAGCATCAGGCTGAAGAGGCGCTGCACTGTAAGAGCATCAGGCTGAGGAGGCGCTGCACTGTAAGAGCATCAGGCTGAGGAGGCGCTGCACTGTAAGAGCATCAGGCTGAGGAGGCACTGCACTGTAAGAGCATCAGGCTGAGGAGGCGCTGCACTGTAAGAGCATCAGGCTGAGGAGGCGCTGCACTGTAAGAGCATCAAACTGAGGAAGCGCTGCACTGTCAGAGAACCCAGCTGAGGAAGCGCTACACAGTCAGAGCATCAAACTGAGGAAGCGCTGCACTGTCAGAGCATCAGGCTGAGGAGGCGCTGCACTGTAAGAGCATCAGGCTGAAAAGGCGCTGCACTGTAAGAGCATCAAACCGCAGAAGCTCTGCACTGCCAGAGCATCAAACCGCGGAAGCTCTGCACTGTAAGTGCTGCTCTGTCAAAGCCTCAGACTGAGGAGGCAATGTACTGCCAGAACATCAAACTGAGGAAGAGTCAACTGTCAGGGCTTAAGACTGAGGAAGAGTTGCACCCTCAGAGCGTTAGACCTAAGGAGGCGTTGCGCTGTCAGAGCATCGGACTGAGGAAGAGCTTCATTGTCAGTTCATCAAACTGAGGAAGTGCTCCACTATCAGCTCATCAGGCTGAGGAAGCGCTGCATTATCAGGGTGTCAGGAGTGAAGAAGCGCTGCACTGTCAGATGTTCAGGGAAATGTGACACTGGACTGTCAGAGGGTCAGGGTGTATTGCATTGTGAGATAGTAAGGGTTGCAGGAGTGCTGCACTGTCAAAGGTATGGACTAATGTAGGGCTGCGGAGTAGTTGTGTAAGGAGTATGGAAATATGCACATTCAGCAGATTAGTATTGGGGAAGCACTGCACTGCTGAAAGGTCAGTAATGGGGGAGCGCAGAAGTGAGAGTTTCATGTCTGGGAGAGAGTGTCAGAACCGGTGGGTTAGAACCGAGGAGGGTCCTCGCCCTCAGGCAGTCATGACTAGTGACGTGCTGCAGTGTCAGAAGGAAAAGTATAGAGGAGTGTCAAATTGTCAGTGTCTGAGCTCTGGGGTAGAGCTGCCGTGTCAGTGAGCTAAGGCCTTGCGAGCGCTGCACTGTAGAGCGACAGAAATGAGGGAGCGCTGAACTATCAGTGGGACCTGACTGAGTGAAAGCCTCACAGGCAGCGGGACAGGAAGGAGAAGGTGTTGCAGTCTTAGAGTGTCATGATTGTTGGGGCACTGCATTCTTGGAGGCTGATAGCTGAGTTGGAGCTGCACCCTCAGAGGGTCCGGACTCTGGAGTGCATCACTGTCCTCGTTAAGTGCTGAGGGAGCACTACAATGTCAGATTGTCAGCACTGTGGAAGAATTGCACTGACAGTTGTTCATAACGTTTCAGCTCTGCACGGTCAGATTATTAGAAACGAGAGAGGGTAGCACTGACAGCGGGTAAGCACAGGGGCTTGTTGAAATGCCTGAGGTACAGGACCGAGGGAGCGCTCGACTTTAAGAGTGTCAGGGCTGAGGGAGCGCTGAAATGTCAAAGGGCAGGGACTGAAGACCGTCGCCCTGTCCGAGTTTCAGGACAGATTGAGCGGCTCAGTGTTTGTGGTTTTTGAAAGAGGGAGGGCTGCTATGCCAGACGGCATGGACTAAAGGAGAGCTGACCTATCAGTGGGTCAGGACTGGCCAAGTGCAGCAATCTCAGAGTGTCAGGAGAGAAGGAAAGCTGCATTGTTAGATGGTCAGGCCAGATGGAGTGCTGCACGGTCAGATGGACAGTGCTGATGGGCATCCGCTCTGCCAGTGGGACAGCAGTGTGGGTGTTCAGGAATCGGAGAGCCCTGCACTGTCAGGATGTCAGGAAATTGTGTGCGATTTGCTCTTAGACGAAATGGACTGCACTAGGGCTGCAGTGTCAAATTATAAGCATTGTGGGAAAGGCGCACAGCAAGACGGTCAGAAATGGGTCATTGCTGCACTGTCAGAGGGTGAGTGCTGGGCGGGCCCTGCGCTATCAGAAGGTCCAGGAACAGGGTCAGCTGCACTGGGAGAGAGCCATGAGTGAAGGAGTGAAACATAGTCATTGGGTTCGGCTCGAGGAAGTGATTCCCATCACAGGGTCACGAATGGCGGAACAGCTGCGCTGTCGGAGGGCCAGAATTAGAGAAGCTCCCGATTGTCAGAGTTACAGCTCTCCCGGGAGGTCACACTGTCTCTTCTGCAAGGTATGAGGGAGTGCTGCACAGTCAATGGGTCAGGACATTGTGGTGCTGACAAGGCAAATGATGATCTCTGATGGTCTCATTGTGGGACAGCTCCAATTCCAGAAGTTCAGCAGTGAGGGAACATTTCATGGTCTGAAGACTAGGGACGAGTTAGGGATGCAATGATCGAGGAACAAGTGAATGGTTTACTGTCAGTGGGTCAAGTCTGAGGGAATATCGTGCTGTCAGTGGGCCAGGGCAGTGGAAATCCTGCAGCATCAGTGTTCCAGCCCTGAGGGAGTGCTACACTGTTAGAGGGACACGACTGAGGGAGTGCTTCACTGTGAGATGTTCATGACTGAGGTGGCGCAACCTTGTGACATTTTCACGATTGGGGCAGCGCTACACTCTCTGAGGAGCATTTCAGATTGCCAAGGATGAGTGAGTACCGCATCCTCACTGGGTCCATAATGAGCTAGATTCGCAATGTCTGCGGGACAGGAATGAGAGGCAGCTGCTCTGCGAGAGGGTAAGCAGAGAGGGTCCGTAGCAATGTTACAGTGTCACTGGTGAGGGAACTTTTCACTGTCAGTGGGACCGGACAGAGGGAGTGCTCCACTGTGAGAAAGCCGGGACGAGAGCATGCACTGTTACCGTATAGCCCTGAGGGAGCATTGCAGTGCCAACGCGATATCTCTGAGAAATTGATGCAACAACAGGGATTCAGGACTAGTGGGGCGCTCTCAGAGTTTCATTATTCATGGAGCACTGCACTCGAACAGGCTGATGACTAAGAGAGAGCTCCACTGTCAGACAGTCAGGACTCTGCGAGTGCTGCACTATCATTGAGTATGTGCTGAGGGGTCCCTTCAGTATCAGATGGTCAATACTGAGTGAGCATTGCACTGAGAGATGTTCAAAATGCTTTACCGCAGCACTTTCAGATTTTTGGTAATGATCGAGCTTTGCACTGTCAGGGTGAGGACAGAGGGCACTTTTGAATGCCTTAATTAAAGTACTGAAGAAGGGCTGCAATTTCAGAGGGTGAAGAGAAATGGAAAGCTGTAATATCAGAGTTTCAGGGCTGCTGGGGCACAGCACTGTTGGAGGTTTTGGAATCGGGTAGCTCTTCACTTGAGAAGGTTAAGAGCTGCGGGAGCGCTGCAGAGTCTGTTGATCAGGACGGAGGTGGGGCTGCAATGTCACAGGGAAAGAAATAATGAAACGATCTTCTGTCAGAGGATAAGTACTGAGGGAGCGCATGCACCATCCGAGGGTGTGGACAGATCGAGCGGCACACTGCTAGTGGTTTTGGCAAGATAGTGGGCTTCAATGTCAGGCAGCCAGGACAGAGGGAGTGCGCCACTGTCAGCAGATGAGGACTGTAAAAGTGCTGCAATGTCAGAGGGTGAGCAGAACTGCACCACAGCAATGCGGGAGGCCCAGGGCTGTTCGAGAGATGCACCTTTAGATGGCCCAGAATCGGGTAGCTCTGCAGTATTGAAGGTTATTGATTGAGGAGCTGTGCAGGGACAATGGGCCAGCACTGATGGAATGTTGTTACCTGATCTGGTCATGGCTGGAGATGCGCTGTCAGAGGGCCAGGGCTGGAGGAGAGCTGCACTGCTAGAGGGCCAGGCCAGCGTGAGGATGCACCGTCAGTGGGTAAGCACTGAAGGAGGTTTGCACTCTCAGAAAGAGAGCACTGAGGGAGCGCTGGAATGACTCAGTTCCAGGACTGAGGGGCTGCTGCACTGCCTGAGAATTTGGACTGACGGAGCTCTGCACTTTCAATGTGTGAGGAATGTTGGAACGCTGCTCTGCCAGGTGGTCAGGACTGAGAAAACGCTGTACTGTCAAACAGCCAGGGCTGAATGAGAGCTGCTCTGTATGAGGGGCAGGAACAAGTGAGCGCTGTGCTCTGAGATGACCAGGGCTGAGGGAGCGCTGCACTGTCAGAGTGAGATGCTTGAGGGAGCGCTGCAGTGTCAGATGGTATGTCTTGAGGGGTCGCTGCATGGCCAATGGCTGAAGACTCGTAGAACCTTTCAATGACGGATGGTTAGGAGTAACGGAGCAGTGCACTGTTGTACGTTCAGGCGGATGTAGCGCAGCATTCTCAGAGGGTCAGCATTGAGCTGGAGATGAACTTTGAGACTGTTATCATTTAACAAGCTCTGCACATTTTGCAATTTAGAAATGAGGGAGCGCTGCAATATCAGCGGATTGCGAATGAGGGAGCGCTAAACTCTCAGAGCATCAGGACTGAGGGAGCATGGCACTATCACAGTGTTACAAGTGAGAGAATGCTTCCCTGTCGGAGAATCAGGAGTAAGAGGGTGCTGAATGTTGAGATGGAAAGGGCTGAGGTAATGTTGCACTGTCAGACGATCAGGGCTGAGGAAGCGCTGCACTGCAAAATGTTCATGATTGAGGGAGCATTGCACGGACAGATGCTCAGGGCTGCGGCACGGTTGCACTGCCAGAGTGTCAGGATTCAGGGACTGCAGCAATCCGAGGCTTGACCTGTGGTACAAGTGCAGTGTCATAGGTTCTGATCCGATGGATTGCTACACTCTGAGGGATCACTACTGTACTGTACTGTACTGCAGTGTCAGATGTGAAGGCATGCGGGAGCGCTGCACTGTCAGAGGATAAGGATTAAGGGATTGCTGCACTGTAAGATGCTCAGCACTGATAGAACCGCTCAATGTCTAATGATTGAGGGGTAAGTACTCCATCTGATGTTCAGAGTTGACGAAGCGGGACACGGTCAGAGTGTTAGAATTGCGTGAATGTGGCACTGTCATATGCCAGGCCCAGGGTTGCACTGTCATATCATGGGTTCTGGCCTGATGGAGTAATGCACTCTGTGTGGACAAGACAGACTATACTGCTCACTGGCAGAAGTTAAGACATGAGTGAATACTGCACTGTGGGAGGTTCAGGGATAAGGGAGCGCTAGTCTGTTAGACATACTGTCTTGATTGAACGCTGCACCGTCATTTGGAGAACACTACAATGTCAAGGGTTTAGGAATAAGAGAGCGCTGCACAGTTTGAGGACCAGGGATGAGATATAGCTGGACTGCAGGACGATGTGTACTGAGGGAGCGCTGCACTGTCAGGGTTCGTGGATTGAGGGAATGCTGCACTGCCAGTGGGTCAAGACTGATGCAGCTGTCCAATGGTAGGTGGTCAGTGCTGAGGATGAACTGCACTGTCAGATGGTCGTGTCCGCTGGGAAGGTTCACTGGCAGAGGGTTAGGATTGAGGGATCTCTGCACTGTTAGAGGCTAGGCCTGATGTACCACTACATTTCCGTGAGGCCCTGGCCGATGGTGCGATGCTTAGAGAGAGGTGAGGATTGAGGGAGAGTGCCACTGTCAGATGGTCATAAATATGGGAATGCTGGGCTGTCACATAGTCAGAAATAATGGAGCACTGCACCGCCTGACGACGAGAGCTGAGGGAGAGCTGTACCTTCAGACGATTTGGACTGAGGCAGCACTGTACTCTCAGTTGTGAGGCTTGAGGGAGCACTGCACTGTGTGATGGTCTTGACTGAGGGGACACTGCATTGTAAGGTATTCAGGACTGAGGGAGCACTGCGCTGTCAGAGGCTTGGTCAGATGTAGCACTTCAGTGTCACAGACTCACGTCTAATGTACGGCTGCACTGTGAGGCGTCAGGAGTGATCCAGTGCCTCGTGGTCAGAGTTTTTTTGTATGTATGAGAGCCGCACTGTCAGAGTTTCAGGAATAATGCAGCACAATTCTCTTAGGATAAAAACCGCGATCAGGTCACACTTCATTATTCTATGCTCAATAGAACAGATAGATGGTCAAACCATAAACCAAATAATAAAGTTGATGGGTTCCTGCAGAAGGCTGCGGATTGCTGCTAGGTGACTTTGCCTTTCTGACAGCCAGCAGCAACTTGATGGGCCAAAAAGCCTTCCTGGGTTCTAGAGAAATTCTTTTCTAATATTGTTCCAAGATCATAACACTGGAAATCCTAAAAAAATAAAACGACTGAACTAGGTAATCTCAATGGTGAATCGACACAAACTTCCACCCCAGTGTCAATATAATTCTCGTGTTTACTCTGGATGCCATCTGTAAGAATGAGAATTAGGAGCAAGTGCTTCGTGGATTTAACGGCTTCTGAAACATTCGAGAGGCTCTTGAATGATTTTGCACTTCGATTGTGCCTACTTGAAAATTCTCAAATTGCATCGTCATACAGTCGCATAACAGAAATTTAAATGTTCATGATTTTAAAACAAAATCACGGGTGCAATTCAAAACTTTAGTGGTTGGAGTTTGTCGGAGCAGATAAATGTCTGAAATCGATTCTCTGCAATAATACATGTCTCTGTTCAAATCTCAGCACTGTGTCTATCAATTGTAGCCATGATGTTGACAAAGTCATGGCACTGAAAATTAGAGATGCACACAATAAAGGGACAACTGCAAGTATGGTTCACTTTGATCTGCGTATAGATGGGGCAAATCAATTTTGCTACAATGCCATAGGGGAGGAATTCCTGGAGTGTATACGGGGTGGTTTTCTGGACCAACGCGCCGAGGAACCAGCAGGAGAACCGACCATCCTCGATTGGGTATTATGTAATGAGAAAAGAATAATTGAAGAGAGAAACAGAGAGAGAGTTGGAAAGGGGAAGAGTGAGGGGAAAACAGATACAGAGGTAAAGGGCGAGAGTTAATGGGAAACAGTGATTTAGAGAGAAATGCAAGAGATGATTGATACACAGGATATGAGGGAGAATGGGGAGAGGAGAGGGGAGAATAGGGAGGGAGAGAGAGGAGGAGAGAGTCAGAGCGAAACAGAGAGGGAGAGGGAAATGGAGTTGCTGGTGAGTGGAGGCTCATGCTTGAACAGAGAGGGATGGCCATAGGGTCTCCATTGCCTAGGCACTGCCCAGTGCCAGTTACACCCTTACTGAAATAATGATTGGCCAATATAAAAAAAACACCTTTTGGTGATTAAAAAAAAATCGCACAGGGATAAATTTATGTTTCCCGGTTTGAAGATGGAGTTAAAGCCTTTGTGGAGACAGAAGGGCAGGAGTGGGGGGTTGTGGGCTACCCTAAGCATGAAAGATACACAGAGTAGGCGAGGGGAGTTTTCAGAGGCTCGGGCTGCGCTATGCATAAGTTTCTTCCGTCCAGGCTAAATAGGAACTCATTGCTGCTTGGAGGACCGTGATGTGCTCATGCTTTTCTTATCTACCTGCTTTCTCTCTCTCGAACCATCTTTCTCTCCCTCTCTGTCTCTCTGCTCAATGATTTGATTCCATGCTTAATGTGATATCAAATATTAAAAAGTATACACCAGTCTGATCTGTTCTTATTTTAAATGGAGGAGAGTGGGATGGGAACTGTTGGGGTCGGGTGTTGAAGTACAGTGTCCCATTTGCCACTTGTGCCTTCCAGCCATAGCTCAGAGGAATTGGGGGCTGAGTTATGGATGGTGGGGATTGTTCTCTCTGATTTGCCCCAGTTCTTGTCCCTGAGGTTCTGTGACTGAAGATGAAGACTTAAAACGATTCGAACAGCAGCTTTTTCCTGCCTTTGGTTCTGAACAAGATTTCCCCCATCAGTAGACATCACTGATACAGATGGATGTTTTGATTAAAAGCCTGATTTTTGTGGTATATTGCTTTGTGCACAAAATCCCTGCAGCATTCCATGCAAAAAGTGGAGATTGAGGGAGAACAAAAAGAAAGAGCAAAATAGAAGGGGTAGTGTTGTGGTGTTGGGGAGAGACCTGATGGACATGAACCTGAGGATCTCCGAGTGTGAAGACACTTTCCATCTCTTATTATCGGGAGAAATCCCTCTCAGGCACATTCTGCCAGTGAAGCAGTTACAGAAACAACATTGGGAAATTGAGAGGGTGATTCCAGTCTCTTAATGTGCTCATTTGTTTAGAAGTCATGATCGCATCTGATGTTTACATTAGTTCTCACCTAAAACATTATATCTGGATGTTCTCAGGGTGAGTTGTGTATGATCTCATTGCGCGCAAATACCCACAGAATTTCTTAAATTCCATCAGTGACCACATTTAAAAAAAAAGTTAATTCATCAACTGTAAAGCACCCAGGAGGTCTGGACTTTAAAGTAGCAAACATGAAGTTATTTAAATTCGCAAATAATACTGGCATCTTAGTCAGGGCGATGGAGTGAAGTTTCAATTAAAATTAACTTCACTTTATTTAGCTTCAGGCTGTCTTTATCTCTGTCTTTTTGTATCTCCATCCAATGGCATTTGAGACTGAGAAGGAGAGAAAGATGAGGCCAAAAGGGAGTGGGTGGCGGTGGGGGAGGTTTGGCGGAGAGAGGGAGGGAGAGAGAATAGCAGAAATACAGAGAGAAGAAACGGAGAGAGAGAGAGAGAGAGGATTAGAGCAATAAAGCAAAGAGTGAAGGGAATGCTTACGAGTTAGTTGGAGCGAGAGAGACAACGAGAGACAGAGAGGGAGAGAGAGAAGGAGCATGTGAGTGGGGCAGAGGGATAAGGGAACAGGTTTGAGGAAACATAGAGAATGAGATATTTGGAGAAAGATTGAAGATGCAGTGAGTGAGAAAGAAGCTGAGATATAGAGACAGAGAGAGAGAGGGAGGCAAAAAAGGGAAAGATGAGAGATTGATGGAAATGATTAGAGAGAAGGACAGAGAGAGGAGCAAATGGAGCAGAGGGGCTGATAGACACACAGTATTTGGTGGGTGTGGGGGAAGGGACAAGTTCTCCAAAGTGCCTATGTTGCTGGTGGCATTTGCTGTGGGATCTTGCTTCGCACAATTCCCTACAGCTTTTTCTGAGCTGCACTTGAATATCACATTAACTCAACGACTGTGAAATGTTTCGGAGGGCCTGGAATTAAAATTGTAAATGTGACAGGGCTTTTTAAAGGCGTGTTGTCACCCTTGAATAATACTTGGGTTTTAGGTACAATGACACATTGGGCAGCTGAAAGGTGTTTCTGGCGCAGGGATATGGGAGACATTTTTGAAGCCTTGAGCAGTTTTATCACCCAAGCCAGTTTTAAAGATGGAATTTGGAAATTCCTGAGCGTTGGATGATGATGGGGGATGAGCACCTGGCTAATGAAGCATTGCTACTTACGGGATCTTGCTGTGCGCATCATGCTTACAGCCTCCCCTTAAGTGTGACTGTGACGTCTCTGCCCCAAGTGAGTTTAACTGGATAACTGATTGTAGTTTATTTCCATTCCCCCTGCAATCTCCATCCATCCCCACACTTCCACTTAAATCATTGGTAAATAATAAAACGTACCCTACAGAGTTGTGTGTCATTTCATAAAATTGTGAGATGGGAAACTCTTCAGAGTGCATTTCAATCAATATTCACCCTGAAATAGGGTGAAAAATGGACAGAGACATCGAATGGACTGAGTTGGTGTGGGGTGGAGTGCACTGAATGGGAGTGGGAGTGGTCTGAGTGCGTAAAGGACAGTATCTTTGGTTTGGATGAGTGGGCGGAAAAGTGGAAAATGGAATTCTATCCGATGAATTCTGAGGTAATGCATTTGCGATGTGCAAACAAAGCAATGGAACTCAATGAACTGGGAGGTTATTGAAATGGATAGAGGAAGTGAGAAGTTTTGGAGCGAATGTCAACAGGCCCCAGAAGGTGGCAGGATAGGTGGATGAGTTTGTAATGAAAGCAGAAACAAAAATAAAAATAGATGTAAAAATTCGGCAGGTCTGACAGCGTCTGCAGAGAGGAATACAGTTAACGTTTCGAGTCCCTATGACTCAATGTTGTTTTTTTTAATTTGACGAGGTATTGAATACAACAGCAGGAAACTAATGCTGTAACTTAAAACAAAACGCTTGTCATGCCAGAGCAGGGATTTTTTTTTGAGTTCTTGCCACGTGAAGGAGAGTGCATGATTGCTCTGGAGAAAGTGCAGAGGAGACTTACAAGAATTTTGCCAGGACTCGAAAATTGCAACTGTGAGGACAGATTGTATAGGCTATTGTGGTTTTCCTAGGAGCTTATGAGGCTCAGGGGTGACTCAATTGGGGTGTACAAGGAGCCTAGACAGAGTAGACATGAAAGACCTGTTTCACCTAGCGGAGGGGTCAATTACCAGGTGGCACAGTTTGAAGTTATTTACTCTAAGGATTAGAGATGACGTGAGGAATAAAATGTTCACCCAGAGATTGGTTGGTGTCTGGAATTCATTGTCTGGATTGGTGGCAGACGCAGAATTACTCAACTCATTGAAAGGTTGCCTGGATCATCATCAGGAGTTATGTCATCTGTATGGATACGGACCAGGTGCTTGAATGTCGAATTGGCATGGGCAAGGATATATTGTCATCATTGGAGAAAAGAGGGGCTGAAAAGCTTCTTTCTGTGCTCTAACATTTCTATGCTTGCACGGAATAGCAAAGGGAATGTCAAGGGCTAAGGCGTTGGGAGGTGGTTGCGGGGTTGTGAATGGGAGATAGACTGTCCTGGGCCGATTGGGAATGGGATGACGTGAAGTGAGACAATTAGTGTATGGCAGCAGATGGGAGATAGGTCATCATTCTTTGTTCTTGTTTTTGCAAGGAGTCAGCCAAACAAATGAGGGGGGCATCACAATTAATGAGGGTGGGCTAAGATTAAATGTGGATTATTAGTGGGGCTTGTTCCTAATTCATGGTGGCTCCCTCCTAATAAGGTGTGGACAGAAAGTAGGGGGGTGGGGGTATATAGGGGGGGGGGGGATATAGGTGGGGGGGGACCACTAAGATGGAAGAGGGGCCATCCATTCCAGCATCAGCAATTTAAGAAAAATCCCTCTCTCTGTCTCTAACTAGGAGCCGGATTTACTAGCACCCCATCCCACCCTCCAGCTCCCAGTATCTCTTGCATTTTGGCTCCGTATACTCTTTCTCAACCTATCCATCTCCAAAACGATATCGCCTTTCTATCCCTGACAATGTGTTCCCCTCACTGGCCCTCTGTCCCTCTCTCTCTCTCTCTCTCTCTTTCCGTCCCTCTCTCTCTCTCTCTCTATTTCTCTCTGGCCATGTCTATATCTCTCTCCCTTTCTCTCTGTCTCTCTCTCTCTCTGTCCTCGGTACCCTGTCCCTTTCTGTACCTCCATGTCTCTCACTCCCTCTGTGTCCTTCTTCTTCTCACTCAATCTCACTATCCGCTCTGTCTGTGTCTCTCTCTGTCAGCCTCTGTCTATCTGTCTGTCTCTCACAATTTCTCTCTCCGGCCCTATCTCTGTATCTACCCGCATTCCAACTCGCTCTTTTTCTCACCTTTCCACTCCATTTCTCCTTCTCTCTATCTCTATGTATCTTGCCATCTCATCCCACTCATGCTCTCTGTCCCATATGCATATATATGTATATATATATATATCTTTCTCTGTCTCCCTTTCTCTCTCACTCAGTCTCTTACTCAGTCTCTCTCACTCTGTCTCAACCTCTCTATCTGTGCCTCTCTGTGTCCCCACCACTCTCTCCCTCTCTGTGTTTCCATGTCTCTCACTCGCTCTGTCTACCTCTCCTTCACAATCTCACTGTCCTGTCTGTCTGTGACACTGTCTGACTGCTTCCCTCTCTCTGTCTGTCTCTCGCAATTTCTCTCTCTGACCCTCTTTCAGCATCATCCCCCCCCCCCCTCTCTCTCACCTTCCCTCATCTCCTTCTCTCCCTCTCTCTATCCGGCTGCCTCTTCCCGACTTCATCCCTCTCAGGATCTCTTTCACATATCTCTCTCTCTCTCTCCTTTTGTCTCTCTTTCGGTCTCTCTCACACTCTGTCTGTCCCACATTGTCTCCTTCTTTCTCCCTGCCTCTTACACTGCCTACCTCTGACTCTCTCTGTCACTCTCTCTCTCTCACTGCCTCTATCTGTCCCACCCACAGTCTGTCTCTCCCTGTTGTATTCTCTCTCTCTGCCCTTCAATCTCTCTCTCTCTCTCTCTCTCTCTCTCCCTGCCTCAAGGCCCTTTCTGCCTCTCTCTCTCTCCCTCCCTGTCTTTCCTCTCTCTCTTTCACTTGCTCTCTGTATTTCTCCATCTGCTTCCCTCTGTCTCTCTCTCACAATGTTTCTGTGGTAGCGTCTCTCTCTCTCTCTCTCTCTTTCTCTCTCTCTTTCTCTCTCTCTCTCTCTCTCTCTCTTTCTCTGTTCCTTCTCTATCTCTGACTCACTCTGTTGCTGGCCGTCCTTCTCTCACTGTCTCACTCACTCCACTGCCATCTCCCCCTCTCTCTGTCTCCCCCTCTCCGTAACTCCCTCTCTCTAAATCTATCTGTTTTGGTCTTTTCTCTCACTCTCTCAAACACAGACACTCCCTTTCTGTCGCTCACTCCGTGTGTGTGACTGTCTTCCTTTTTCTCTCACTCTGTCTCTCTCCCTCTGTCTCTTTCTCACCGTTTGGGTCTTTCTGCTTCTCTATCTCTCAGTCTTTAAATGCTAGTCTCTCTCTCTTACTCTTCCTCTACCTTTCTCTCTCTCTCTGTCTCCCTCTGTCACTCTTTCTTTCTATTCAAATATCTCTAACTCTCTCTCTCTCTTTCTCACTCTCTTTCCATCTCAGTCTACCTCTCCCTCTGTCTATCAGTAACAATTTCTCTCCGTCTCTGTCTCTCTCTATCTCTGTATCTGCCTCCATCTTATACTCACTCTCCCTTTTTCTCCCACTTTTCACAGTCTATTTCAGTGTCTGTCTTTGCCTCTATCTCTCTCTCTCAGTCTCTCCCTCCAGCTGTGTCTACCCCCTCTCGCCCTCTGTCCACTGTCTCTCCCTATCTCTCACTGCATTTTTCTCTCTCTCATTATCTGCCTCCCACTATCTCTCTATCTCTCTCTCTCTCTCTCTCTCGCTCTCTCACACACTCTGTCTATCTTTCATCGTTCACAGTCTGTCTCGTCTACACTCTCACACACAAATACATGCTGTAGCTCACTCTCGTTCACTGGCTAGCCCACAAACTCTCTCTCCCATTCTATCTCCCCTTCCCTCTCTCTCTCTCTCTCTCTGTCTCTCTTCCTGTCAATCTTCTGTCTCTGACACTGTCTCTCTCATTCTGTCTCTCCATCTCTATCTATGCCTCATTCTCTATCCCCACAACTCTCTCCCTCTCTGTATCTCCATGTTTCTCACCCCCTAAGTCTCCCGCTCCTTCTCACTCTCACTGTCATCTCTGTCTGTGTAACTCTCTGCCTGCCTCCCTTTTGCTGAATCTCGCTCTAACAGTTTCTCTCTCTGACCCTCTGTAGATCTCTCCCAGCGTCACCTCTCTATCTCCCTCACCTTCCCTCCTGTCTTTATCTCCCTCTCTCTATCGTTTTGCCTCTTCCGGCCTCATCCCACTCAAGATCTCTGTCACATACGTCTCTCCCTCTCTCTGTCTCTCTCGTGGTCTCTCTCTCTCTCTCTCTCTCTCACTCTGTCTCTATCGCTTTGTCTCCCCCTTTTGCCCTGCTTCTTACACTGCCTTAAACCGCCTCTCTCTGTCTCTCACTCTCTGTCACTGTCACTATGTGTCTCTCCCAGTCTCTCTGTCGCTCCCTTTCTCACTTTCCAGCTCTCCTTCTATCTCCATCCATTTCTCTGTCTCTGTCTCTGTTTCTATATGTGTATCTGACTATCTCTCTGCCTCACTGTCCCTTTTGCCGCTCTCTCTCTCCCCTCTGTCTCTGTTCTGTCTCTCTCACTCACATGCTGTCTCTCTGTCTTTCTCCACCTGCTTCTGTCTCTGTGCCTCTTTCTCAAACTTTCTCTGTGGTAGCTTGTCGCTCTCTCTCTTCCTTTCCTGAGTCTGTCTCTCTCTGTCGTTTGCTGCCCCTCTCTCTCTGTCTCCCTCGCACCACCTTCCTCTCCCTTTGTCTCTCTGTCTCTCCCTCTTCGTCTCTCCCTCTCCCTAAATCTATCTGTGTTAGTCTTTTTCACTCTCACTCACACACAAACTCTCTTACCATCGTTCACTCCCTGTGTTTGGTCGTCTGTCTCCGTCACTCTGTCTCCATTTTTTCTAACTCCGTCTCTCTCCATCTGTCACTCTCTCCATCTCGCTCTTTCTACTTCTCTTTCTCTCACTCTGTATGTGTCTGTCTCTATCTCACAATCTGCGTCTGCCTGTCCCTCTCTTTGACTCTCTCTGTCCCTTTTTATTGCTATCCAAATCTCTCTAAATCTCTCTCTTTTTCTCTCTCTTTCAATCTCAGTCTATATCTCTCTGTCTGTCAGTAACAATGTCTCTTTGTCTCTGTACCTCTCTATATAACTTTATCTGCCATCCTCTCATCCTCACTCTCTATTTTGCTCCCTCGTTTTCACCGTCTATCTCAGTGTCTGGCTTTGCCTCTACCTCTGTCACTCTCTCAAACTCTCTCTCTCCATCCCTGTCTCTCTGCATCTGTCTGTGTCTCTCTATCTCAAACTCTCTCAGTCTCCCCCTCTCTGTCTCTACCCGCTCTCCCCCTCTGTCCACCATCTCTCCCTATCTCTCACTGCCCCTCTCTCTTCTCTCATTATCTGCCTCTCTCTCTCTCTCTCAGACACACACTCTGTCCATCTGTCTCTCACACAGTTCTGTCTCGCCCTCACTCTGACACACACAAATATACTCTGTAGCTCACTCTTGTTCACTGGCTCGCCCATACTGTCTCTCTCCCAATCTCACTCTCTCACACACACACTCTCTCTTCATTATTCTCTCTCTCTCTCTCTCTCTCAGTCTGTTGCTCCATCTCTCTCCCTCTATCTCAGTCTCTCTCTGTCTTCAGCAATCTTTCCCTTTCTGTACCACTATGTCTCTCACTTCCTCTTTGGGCTTTTCCTTCTTATTCAGTCTCACTGTCCACTCAGTCTGTGTGTCCCTCGGTCTGCCTCCATCTCTCTGTCTGTCTCACAGAATTTCTCTCTCTGACCATTTCTCTGTCTCTCCCTGCATCCCTCTCTCTCTCTCTCTCCCACCTTTCCACTCCATATCTTCTTCTAATCTAGCTCTCTGTATCTGCCCATGTCATCCCACTCGTGCTCTATGTACCATCTCTCTCTCTCTCTCTGTCTCTCTTCCTGCCAGTCTTCTGTCTCTGACACCGTCTATCTCACTCTGTCTCTCCCTCTCTATCTGTGTCTCATTGTCTGTCCCCACTACTCTCTCCCTCTCTGTATCTCCATGTTTCATACCCCCTCTATCTCCCTCTCCATCTCACTCTCACTGTCAACTCACTCTGTGTGTAACTCTCTGCCTGCCTGCCTGCATCGTGCTGAATCTCTCTCTAACAATTTTGGTCTCTGACCCTCTGCAGATCTCTCCCAGCGTCACCTCTCTATCTCTCTCACATTCCCTCCTATCTTTCTCACCCTCTCTCTATAATTTTGTCTCTTCATGCCTCATCCTACTCAAGATCTCTGACACATAACTCTCTCACTCTCTCTGCCTCTCTCTTTGTCTCTCATTCTGTCTCCTCTCTCATTCTGTCTATTTCACTTTGCTTCCCCTTTCTCTCTCCTTACACTGCCTTATTCTGTGTCTCTCTGTCTCTCACTCTCTCTCACTGTCACTATGTATCTCACCTTGTCTCTCTCTCCCATTCTTTCTCGCTTTCTAGCTTCCTTCTATCTCCGTCCCTTTCTCTGTCTCTCTCTCTGTTTCCCTATGTGTATCTCAATCTCTCTCTGCCCTATTGTCCCTTTCCGCCCCTCTCTCTCTCTCTCTCCCTCTCTGTCTCTCCTCTGTCTCTCTCACTCACATGTTCTGTATCTGTCTTTCTCCATCTGATTTTATCTGTTTCTCTCTCACACTCTCTGAGTGGTAGCTTGTCCCTCTCTCTCTTCCTTCTCTGTTTCTGTCTCTCTCTCTCTGTCGTTGGCTGGCCGTCTCTCTCTGTCCCACTCACTCCACCGTCCTCTCCCCACTCTCTCTCTCTCTCTCTCTGCCTCTCCTTAAATATTTCCGTGTTAGTGTTTTTCCCTCTCACTCACACACCCCCACTCTCTTTCTGTCGCTCACTCCGTGTGTGTCTGTCTCCGTCACTCTGTCTCCATTTTTCTCTCCCTTCATCTCCCTCTGTCTGTCTCTCTCCCCGGCTCGGTCTTTCTGCTTCACTATCTCTCACTCTGTATGTGTCTATCTCTATCTCACAATATGCCTCTACCTCTCTCTGTCCCTCTTTGTTGCTATCCAAATATCTCTAACTTTTTCTCTTTTTCTCCCTCTTTCAATCTCATTCTATCTCTCTCTGTCTATCAGTAACAATCTCTCTCTGTCTCTGTCTCTATCTAGATATCTTTACCTGCCTCCCTCTCATCCTCACTCTCTCTTTTTCTCCCCATTTTTCACCGTCTATCTCAGTGTCTGGCTTTGCCTCTATCTCTGTCGCTCTCTCAGACTCTCTCTCTCCATCCCTGTCTCTCTCCATCTCTCTGTGTCTCCCTATCTCAAACACTCTCAGTCTCCCCCTTTCTGTCTCTACCCCCTCTCCCGCTCTGTCCACCATCTCTCCCTATCTCTCACTGCCCTATTTCTCGCACTCTCTCCCATTATCTGCTTCTCTCTCTCTCTCTCTCTCTCTTTCTCTCTCTCTCTCTCGATCTCTCACACAATCTCTCTATCTCTCTCTCTCAAACAGTCTCTCTCACCCTGTCTCTCTCACACACACATACCCTTTGTATCTCAATCTCATTCACTGGCTCGCTCTCACAGTCTTTCTATCCCACTCTATGACTCTCTGTCTCTTTCTCTCTCTCTGCCTCTCAATCTCTCATTCCCTTCCCCTCTTCCTCTCCCTCTGTACCTCAATCTCTGTCTCACATTCTCTGTCTCCCGTTCTCTCTTTCACTCTTTCTTTGTCTCGCACTCACTTACACTCTGTCTCTCACACTCTGCCTCTCTGTCTCTCTCATCCTTTCTCTCAATTTCACTCTCTCTCCCTTTCTCACAATCTATTTCTCTCACAGTATAGCTTTCCGTCTTTCACTTTCTCTCTCTCTTTCTCCCTCCCTCTCTCTCTGTCTCTTACTCTCTCCCTGATTCTCTCTCTCTCTCTCTCTCTCATTAGCACTGCCTGGGTCCTGCACTTCTTTGTATGCTTCAATATCCATCTCTCCTCTCCCCATCCCTCTCCCTCCCTTCATCTCCCTTTCTATCTGTTTTGACCAATTTGTCAGTCGATCTCTCACACTTTCTCTGTTAGTCTCTCTCCCACTCTGCTGCTACCTCTGACTTTCTCTCTCTGTACCTGTTTCCCTCTCTCTCACACTCTTTTTTCTCTCTATATATTTCAGTCTTTCTCAGTGACTATCTATGCCTCTATCTCTGTCGCTCTCCCAGTCTCTGTGTCACACTCTCTGTGCCTGTGCCTCTGTCCCTCAATCTGTCTCTCTCTATTTCTCTCCATCTCCCTCTTCCGCTCAATCCATCATCATTAACTATATCTCAATGTACCTCTATTTCCCTTTTGTCATTCTGTGCCTCCCACTCTCTCTCTCACTCTCTGTCTCTCTCACTCTCTCATGTTCTCTCTCTTGCTCTCTCACACACTCTGTCTCTATCTTTCTCACAGTCTGTCTCGCCCACTCCCTCTCACACACACTGTTTCCCTGTCTCTCAATCGATCTGCTTATCTCGCTCTCACTATTTCTCTCTCTCACCATATCTGACTCAAAGTATGTCGCTCTGTGTCTCCCTATCTCTCTCTTACTCCGTCTGCTCCTTCTCTGTTTCCCTCTGTCCTTGTTCCGCTGTCTCTGTCTCTCTATCCGTCAATCTCTCAATCTCCCTCTTTCTTTCTCTCTTCGTCCCTCTCTCTCTCACTATATTTGTGTTATCCTCTCTGTCCCACTCTCTCTGTCTCTACAACTGCCTTTGCCCGTCCGTCTCTCTCTCTCTCTCTCTTTCCCTTTATCTCGCTATCTGTCTCTCTCTCTCTCTTTATCTCTCTTCCTATGTCCCTCTCTCTCCCTTTCAGCATATATCAGTGTCCTCACTCTGTCCCTGTCTGTGCGCGCCTCTCGCTGTCTCTCCCTCCAACTCTCTCTCTCTCTCTCTCTCTATGTCTCTCTCTCACCATTCCCTCTCTCACTATCTCTCTCTCTTTATTTCTCTCTTCTTCCCTCTCTCTCGCACGATATTTGTGTTATTCTCTCTGTCCCACTCTCTCTGTCTCTATGACTGCCTTTGCCCGAACGTCTCTCTCTCTCTCTCTCTCTCCCTTTTTCTCGCTCTCTCTCTCTCTCTTTGTCTCTCTTCCTATGTCTCTCTCTCTCCCTTTTGGCATATATCAGTGTCCTCCCACTGTCCCTGTCTGTGCGCGCCTCGCTCTTTTTCTCCCTCCAACTCTCTCTCTCTCTCTATCTCTCTCACTCATTCATCTCTCTTTCCTTCTCCATCTGTCCCTATCTCTGCTTCCTATGTTCCTCTCATTGTATTTCTCGCTGTCTATCTCTCTGTCTCTTTCTATCTCCCTCACTGTTTATTTCTGCCCCTCTCTCCCCCTATCTGCCTCTCCTCTGTCTCTCTCGCTCAATTGCAGTCTATTTGTCTCTCTCCCTCTGCCTCTCTCTTTCTGTCTCTCTCTGACAGTCTCTCTATGGTAGCTTCTCTCTCTCTCTGTCTCTCTCTCTCTCTCTTCTCTGTCTCTATATCTGTCTCTCTGTGTCTCTGGCTGTCGCCATGTCTCTGTATCACTCTGCTCCACCTCCCTCTCTCTCTCACTCTCTCTCTCTCCGTCTCTCCCTCTCTCTGAATCTATTTGTGTTAGTCTTTTTCTCTCTCTCTCTCTCACACACACGCACTCTCTTGCTGTCGCTCACTGAGTGTGTGTGTGTCTGTCTCTCTCACTCTGCCTCCATTTGTATCTCTCTCCGCCTCGCTCTTTCTGCCTCTCTCATTATGTGCGGGTCTCTCTCTGTCTCTCTCACTCTGCCTCTGTTTCTATCTCTGAATCTCTGTCCCTCTATCTTTCTCTCCAATTATCTCTAAGTCCCTCTTTTCCCTCTCTTTCTATCTCAGTCTTTCTTTTTCTCTGTAGATCAGAACCTATCTCTTTCTGTCTCTCTCTCTCTCTCTGTATCTCTGTATTTGTCTCCCTCTCACCCCCATTCTCTCTTTTTCTCCCTTTATTTCTCAGTTGATCTCATTGTCTGTCTTTGCCTCTATCTCTTTCGATTTCTCAGTCAGTGTCTCTCCATCCCTGTCTCTATCTATCTTTCTGTGTCTCCATACTTCCGTCTGTCTCTCCCGCTCTCTCTCTCTACCCGCTCTTCCTCCTATGTCCACCATCTCTCCCTATCTCTCACTGCACCTCTGTCTTTCTTTCCGTCTCACATTATCTGCCTCTTACTCTCGCTCTCTCTCTCACACAACCTGTCTCATCCTCTCTCTCTTACACACACATATGCTTTGTATCTCTCTGTCTCTCACCAGCTCCCTGTCACTGTCTCTCTATGATTCTCTGTTTACTTCTCTCTCTGAATTTTCTCAATCTCTCTCTCTCTTCCCCTCTTACATCCTCTCTGTCTCTCACTCCTTGTCTCTCACACTCTCGCTCTTTGTCTCTCCATCTCTTTCTCTGTCTCCCACGCACTTTCTCTCTCTCTCTGTCTCTGTCCCTGTCTCTCTCTCTCTCTCACTCTTTCTCTCTGTCCCACACTCAGTTTGCCTCTGTCTTTATCTCGCTCTCGATCCCCCATCTCTCTCCCTCTCTCCGTCTTGAACTCTCTGTCACTCTAACTCTCACTCTCTCTTTGTTAGTCTCTCTCTCAACGTGTCACTATCTCTGCCTCACTCTCTCATTATCTGTCTCCCTCTCACTCAAACTTTCACTTTCTCTCTCTTTCTATCTCAATCAATCTCAGTCTCAATCTATGCCTCTACCTCTGACGCTCTCCAGGTCTCTGTCTCACACTCTCTGTCTCTCCGTCTCTGTCCCTCAATCACTGTCTCACCCTCTACTTCTGTCCATTTCCCTCTCCCGCTCAGGCTACCGTCTCTCCAGTCTCCCAATGTACATCTAAGTCTCTCTGTCGCTCTCATTCTCTGCCTCCCACTTTCCCTCTCTCTCTCTCACTCTCTGTATCTCTCACTCTCTCACATTCTCTCTCTCACTCTTTCACACACTCTGTCTCTACCTTTCTCACAGTCTGCCTCGCCCACTCTCTCTCACACACTCTCTCTGTATCTCTGACCATCACTCACTCTTTCTCTTTCTCTCTCACTATCTCTCTCTCACCATACTTTGCTCTCACTATGTCTCTCTGTCTCTACCTGTCTCTCTCTCCGTCTGTTCCCTCTGTCTCTATCTCTTTATTTCCTTCTCCCCCTGTCTCTTTCTCTCCCTCCACCTCTCTGTCTTTCTGTCGCTCTCTCTCTCTCACTCTATCTGTATTATGCTCTCTGCCCCCTCTCTCCATCTCAATTGCTGCCCCTCCCTGTTGTCTATGCTTCACTTTCTCTCCCCACCTGTCTCTCTCTCCTCGTCCCTCTCTCTCTCCCTATGTCTCTTTCCGTCTCTTTAAGTATATCTCTGTGTCCTCCCATTAGTCCTGTCTGTCTGTGTCTCTTTCTGTCTTTCCTTCTAACTCTGTCTCTCTCCCTCTTTCCTTTTTTCCACCCTCTCTCTCTCTTTGTGTTTCTTACTCTCTTTCTCTCTCCCTGTCTTGCCCTCTCTTTATTTCCCTCTCTCCCTGACTCTCAATCTCCCAGTCTTCCTCTCTGTCTCCTTCTGTATCTCTCTCTGTCTGTATCTCTGCGTCTCCCTCTCTCTTTTCTCATGTATCTCCCTTTGCCTCTCCCTCTCCCTTTCACTGTCTTTGACTGTCTACCTGTCTCTCTCTCTTTCTGTGTCACTCTTTCTCTATCTCTCTCTCTGTCTCTCCAATTCCCCTTTAATCCCCAATGCTGCCACTGAATTGACTTCCTATCACTTTACCGATGAGCTCCACAGTGCTTCTTCTTTATGACTTCATATCCTCTCACCCAAGGTTCTCTCTGCGTGTTGCACTGCCATTTTCTGAGAGAATAATTACTGTACAATCAGTGTGAATGATCGCGGTGATGGACATGCAGCCAGTTAAATGACTGAAGAGAGCTGTTTCGAGGTTTAATTTCAGTCCAATCACTGACCAACAATGATGAGGGACAGGCAGCCGGGTCAGTGGGAGGACAATGATTTAATGAAGTATGTTGTACTTTCCAATCATTGAAGGATATCCATGATTGACAGGTAACCCGGCCAAAGGGAACCCTCAGTTATTCAGTTCTTCTCATCATTGAATGAATTGAAGAATTTGAGTAAAGGGATATTTCAGCACATTCTTCAGCTGCTGTCTGAACTGAGTCTGTGTCACAGCGTAAATCACAGTGTTAGTGCAGCAGCTCAGGAGCTGCAGCATGAAGCCCAATTCCTGAACATAATCATCTAACTGTATAGAATGAAACCATAAATACCACATCCGGCTCCAGACAGAATAAAACATTATAATTGACCATAACAGGATGAAATTGGCTGAGATCACAAACAGTAAAATAATAGATTTCCTTCGACTCTCCATCTCTGGGTCTCTGGGACTATCCCCACGGCTGTGAGCCCGGAGTCTCCTGCGGGTTCTGCTGCTCATTAGAATGTGTCTGACGGTGAGAACATTGAGCAGCAGAATCAGGATAAATGGGACACCTGGGTTAGAATGTGGTGGAGGAATTCCATTGTTACCCAGAACGGAGATGATGAAATACCACTTGCAACAACACAAAACCAGGGGTTGTTTCCCAGCCGATATTGACCTATGAACATAAAATACCAGAAAATGTTATATAAACAGCTCAGCACAGTCACTGTTCCCAGAACCACAGCCGCCGTTTTCTCGCTGCAATATTTACTTTTCAGCTTCTGGCAACAAATGGCCACAAATCGGTCAAATGTGAAAGTGACAGTGAACCAGACAGAACAGTCGGTGGCTGCATAAAGCAGGACAGCGTGAATATTACACACGGGGATGTATACTAGGAAACCAAACTGTTCCCGAAAAACAATAGGAATGTGCCTCAATATCAGGTCCAGGATAACGACTAGCAGATCCGCCACTGACATGGCCACCAGGTAACAAGTAACACATTTGGTCAGACCACAGTTTTTGCACTTCAGTATCACAGTTGTTGTTAAGTTCACTGTAAGGAAGGAAAATAAGCAATTAAATTATTCACCAGGCTGATGAACTAATAGCAGCTTGTGTGAAATTTTGTTGATAGTTTCAAATGTGTGAAAGCCTCCAGTGATATATTGAATTAAATGGACATGAATGAACGTAGGTGGAGGCTGTGGATATAATGGAAGGAAGTGGGGATTAAAAAGGAAATACAGGCTGTGATGAAGAAGGGTGGGATAAATGAAGGGGAAATCAAACATAATAAGTGGACCCAACAGTGACCTGGTTATAAAGGGATAACGAGCGTACTCAGGTGTATTGGTGAAAAGGATTGACGGGAAGCATCAGGTGAGTGGGTCAAACCAGATGTGATACTTGTGTTACTGACGGGGTGGATATTTGGAATAATTTATCAATTCTTCCTCTTCTCTACTGACTCCAACAAGATGCAGAGTGACATACATTGTCACACAAGCACAGCCTCTCTCTCTCTCTGGCGCATACACAAACACAATCGCACACATACACAAACACACACATACACAAAGGCTCACACACAGACACAGACGCGTGCACATACATACACACAGGTATGCAGGCACAGATTAACTGACAATCACAGACATACACACACTTACACACACACACACACACACACACACACACACACACACAGACAAAGCACACACACAGAGGCACACAAACATAGGCACAGACACAAACAAAGTCATACACTCACATGCGCACCACACATGCTCTCACAATAACTCACATATGGACACACAGATTCACATATGCATACACACACCTGCACAAGGACACAGACTCTCAGCAACAGGCACGCAATCCCATACACACACAGAGACATACACGGACATATATGGAAAAATACGAAAAAAACAAGCACACTTACAGATTCAAACAGATGTACATTAAGAGAGACGCCAGAACACTTGCTATATCACTCGCTATCTCTCTTTCTCTCTCTCACGCTTTCTCTCACTCTTTTACAAACAGAGAAGCACACACTCACAGACACATACGAAACGCACACATGCAGTCGCTCACACATGCACGCACACAGACGTGCACAGATGCACACATATGTGCACACACACATGCACAGACACAGACACACACATGCACGCACACACACACAGGCTCACATACAAACACACAACCTCACGCACACACATACACACACACACACACACACGCACACACATATACACAGGCTCACCTGCATTCTCACACACATGCACACATACACATACAGATATGCATGCACAGTTGCACTGATACACAAGGAGCGCATACACCTGCACAGTCACAAACACACATACATAAACACACACAGACACACATGCACATGCACGCAAAACACACACATACGTGCACAGTGCCAGACACACACATTCACATGTAACCACACATTTTGGCGCACATTTTCACACACACACACACACACACACACACACACACACTTACAATATGCATGTACAGATGTACTGCTACACAAGTGGCATGCACACCTGCACACAGTCAGACACAAATACACACACAAACAAAATTATGACTACAAAACACCCACACACACACAGCCACACACACACTCACATGCAAACAACACAACACCTCACAAGAACTAACATATGGACACACAGATCCACATATGCAGACATACACTTTTACATACACACACACTCACACAAACACACTGATACACAGTCACACAAACAAAAATACACAATCTCACACATGCACACACAGAGTCGAACTCACACAAACACAGAATCTCTCTCTCTCACACACAAACACATAATGTCACACACACGTACATATACATAGACTCAGCTACACACACACACATACACATTGGCATATGCTTGCACAGTTGCACTGCTAGTTAAGAAGCACACACTCCTGAGCACTTTCAAACATACACACATACCCGCACACAAACCCACACATACACATAGTCCCACACACACACAATCAAACACATTCATAAAGGCCCACACACATTCTCACACACACGCAAACAACCACATACACATTTGCATGCATATATGCACTGACACAAAGGAAAAGTTTCACATAGTTGGATGTATAAACACACACACAAAAACATAGACACATGCACACACACACATACACACAAATGTGGACACATGCATACCTATGTCCACACATATGGGCACACACACACATTCACATACACCCACACAAACATTGACAGATTCTCACAGACACACATTCACGTACACAGACAGGTATGCATGAACATATGTGCTCATACACAAGAAGCACACATGCCTACACACATCCACACACACAAAAAAAACACATACAGCAACATATTCACACATGAACACACGACAGAGGGAATCCTATAGATGAAACACAAGCACACACTCATGCACTGAAGCACACAAACGCTCACATGCATGCACATATGCTCTCACAGAAACACACAAGAATGTGCCCACGCACACAAACACACACACACACACACACACACACACACACACACACACACTCAAACACATGCACACACACACAGGCACAGAAACATATAAGCATTTGTCAAGGGCAATTAGGGTGATGAAAATGCTGCCATAGACAGCAAAACCCATTTTCCTTAAACTGCATTCATAAACCTCACACACAAACACGTGTGCGCACACACACACTCAAACACATGCACACACAAATGCACAAATGCATACCCAAAGACAATGATACACTCAATCCAATATGCAGAAGCGCACACCTGCAAATATAAACTCAGACACACACACACACGCACACACACACACACACACGCACACACGCACGCACACATGCACGCACACACATACACATGCAGACACAAAGGCAATCACATGTTTAATCCAATTCACAGGGACATCCACATGCACACACACACAACTGATTTCATTTGGGGGTTCGGGTGTTGTTATTTGCTAGAGTGGATAGGGTGGTTTAAACTGAAATGGTAGGAGGATGGGAATGTATACAATGTGTCAGGGAAGTGGAATCAAAGAGAAGAACAAAACACAGAAAGGGGAATAACGAAAGTAGGGATAGGCCAAGAAAACAAGGGGAAGAATCAAGCAGGGCCTAATTGAAAATTAGCGGGAAAGGTACAAGGAATGTAAATAAGACAAGCCTGAAGGCTTTGTTCTTTACAGTTAGGAGCATTCGCAATTAAGTGGATTAATTAGACTTGGAAATATATGTAAACAGATATGATATGGTGGGCATCAAGGATATATGGCTGCAAGAAGACCCGAGGTGTGAAATAAACATACAAGAGTGTTCAGAATTTCGGAAGGACAAAAACTAAGACATGGTGGCATTGCATTGCTCGTTAAAGAGGGAAATAACGCAATAATTGGGATAGATATTAGCTCTGACGGCCAGGAGCCCGTATAGGTAATACTGAGAAACAGAAAGAGGCAAAAAACGTTAATAGGGTTTGAATATCGACCCCGAATCTGCAGTATTGATGATGCGAATGACATTAACCATGATATTAGAGACGCATTCTTATGAATTAACATCTGTAATTACGGATGACGTTAATCTGCATATAAATTGGACTAAACAAATTATAACAATACCGTAGGCGAAGAATTCCATGAGTGTATATATTAAGTATTTACTGACCAAAACGTTGAGGAACGAACTAGAGAACAGACCATCCTAGACTGGGTACTGTGAAATGAGAAAGTTATAATATGCAATCTAGCTATGATCAGCCAACATAATATGCTATAATGCTTAATCAAATAGGAGAGTGATGATGTTGAGTCTGTGATCATGATTCTCAATCTCAGTAAAGGAAAGTACAACGGTATAAGGCACTAGTTTGCAAAGATGGATTGGGAAACGTTAATTAAATAGATGCCGGTGGATAAACAATGGCAGACATTCAAACAGGGAGTGGGTGCGCTGCAACAGATGTTTCATTCTTTCTGGTGCAAAGACAAAACGGGAAACGTGGCAGAACCATGTATACCAAGGGAAATTAGCGATAACTTGAGATCCAAGGAAGAGGCATTCAGATTGGCCAGAAAAAATGCAAAAGGGAGAAGTTTAGAATTCGGTAAATGAGGACTAAGGGAATGGATTAATATGGGCAAAATAGGGTACCAGAGAAAGCTTACAGGAATTAAAGCTGTCTGTAAAATATTCTATAGGCATGTGCAGGGAAAAAAAAAATGGGAGAAGACAAATGTAGGTCCAGTCAGACAGAAACAGGGGAATGTTGTAATGGAGAACAAGGAAATGGCTGATCAATTAAATACACACTTTATCTCTGTCTTCACAAATAACATACCAGAAGTCTTTGGGGCACAGTGTTTAGTGAGAGGGAGGAACTGAAATAATTCAGTAATGGTGGGGAAACTGTTTTGAGTAAATTGAATTGATTGATAGCCAATAAATATCCCAGGACCTGAGAATGTGGATCCCAGAGGGCGTAAGGACCTGCCCCCATAAATAATGGATGCATTGCTGCCATCTTCCGAGCTTCCATGGACTCTGGAACAGATCCTACAGATTGGAGTGTAGCTAATGTAACCAAACCATTTGAAATGGTAGGTTAAGATAAAAACGGGAATAATAGACCAGGACGCCTGATCTCGGTAGTGGGGAAACAATAGAGTCCGTTATAGAATGTTTAATAGCTGAGCACTTGCAAAACAGTGGCAGAAGTGGATAGAGAAGGATGGATTTATGGAAGGAAAATCATTCTTGACAAATCTACTGGAGAAATTCAAGGGTGTAACGAGCAGAGTTGATGAGGGGGAGAAAGGGCATATGGTTTATTTGGACTTTCCGAATGCTGTCATCAACATCCCATATAAGAGAGTAGCATTCAAAATTAAAGTGCATGGGATTAGGGGCATTTTAAGGAGATGGACAAAAAATTGTTTGGCAGACAGGAAAAAAAAAAGGCTAAGAATAAACATGTATTTTTTGCTAAAGTCAGGAAGTTAAATGGGGACACCGCAAGACAGCAGTGCTGGGTCCCCAGCAATTCACAATATATATTAATGATTTAGATGATGGATCAAAATATAATACATTCACATTTGCAGATGACCAGAATTTGGTGAGGGAGATGCAGAAACGCTTCAGTGTTATTTGGCCAAGCTGAGCGAGTGTGCAAATGCATGGCAATGCAGTATAATGTGGTTAAATGTAAGGTTAGTCACTTTGGTCGCAAAAACTGAAAGGCAGTTTATAATCTTAATGGCTATAAATTGAGAGACAGGAATGTGAAACGAGTCATGGGTGCATTCCCTCGGCCACCATTCACTGAAGGTAAGCATGTGGGTGCAACATTTGGTGAAGAAGGCAAATGGTATGCTGGCTTTCAAAGCAAAAGGATTCGACTAAAGGAGCAATGATGTACTGTTGCAATTATACAGGGCAATTGCGCGACCCCACCTGGAATACTGTGTGCAGTTTTGGTCTCCTTACATGAGGGAGGATATTCTTGCTATAGGGGTAATGCAGCTAATGTTTGCCAGACTGATTCCAGGGATGCCGGGACTTAAATATGAGGATAGATTGAGTCGGTTAATATTATATTTGCTGGATTACAGAAGAACGTGGGGGATCTCGTAGATAACTATAAAATACTAAATTGGCTTGCGTGGTCGCCACATTACCAGAATGTTATAGAGGCACTGGAAAGGGTGCATAAGACGTTTCCGAGGATTCTGCCTGCTTTGGAGGTTATTTGCTATGAGGAGAGTTCGGTAAAACTCGGATTGTTCTCAGTAGAACGAAGAAGATTGAGGGGCGACTTTTAGACGTTTACCCAATTATCAGTGGCATGGACAAAAGAGATAGAAGCTTTTTCAAAGATTGGAAGAGTGAGTTAATGGGTACATAGATTTATGGTGATAGGGGAAAACTTTCGAGGAGATGTGCGGGGCAGGTTTTTTTTTACGCAGAGGGAAGTGACTGTCTGGAATTCGCTAGCAGAGGAGGTGGTGGAAGCAGACACGATAGTGGTGCTTAAGAGGCAGCTTGACAGACACATGAATAGGATAGGAATAGAGGGATATGGACACCGGATTGCAAGTTGTTTCAGTTTGAAAGGCAATATGATCGGTGAAGGCTTGTGGGGACGAAGTACCTGTTCCTGTGCTGTACTCTTCCGTGTTCTTAATTTGTTCTTTGATTAGATCGTTGATTCAGGAAGAATGTATCCATTGGTAGGAGTGTCCAGATCTAGGTGTCACCGTCTGAGAATAGGGGGTATACTATTTAGGACTGAGATGACGAGACATTTCAAAACCCAGGGAATGGTGACCCCCATGGAATTCACTCGCACAGAAAGTATTTGAGGCCAGAACATTTTATTTTTTCAAGGACAAGTTGAGTATAGCTTTTGGGGCGAAATGGATCAAAGGAAATCTGGAGGAAGCGGGTGCAGGAAAAATGAGATGGATGATCAGCCACGATCATAGTGAATGACGGAGCAGGCTCGAAGGGATGAGTGTCCTACTCATGCTTATACTTTCTGTATTTCAATCTCCCTAATTTCACACAAAATTTCTCTCTATCTCACACACAAGCAGATACACACAAACACACAGACAAACACCACACACACAGTCAAATAATCAGACACACACACACAAGCTCAAATGCACAGACACTCATAGGAATGCACACATACTCAAGCATAAAGTGATGCACATATACTCACAACAATACTCACAAAAACAGACATATTCATGCACAATCTCAAGTTCTCACAAACACTCTCTAATACAAAAAGCAAAATAAACTGCTCGTGCACACACAAACAGCAACATGCATGATCCAGGCACAGAAACACACAAGCACATTTTCACACTCAGAAACTTTCAAACAAACTGATGCTCTGGCACACATGAACACATACAGAAACACAGACACAACTCTCCGTCTCTCTCCCTCTCTCTCTGAAACACACACCCAGACACACGTTCATGAACACACGCACACAGACACATTGACGCATGCTCACGTAGGCAAGAACACACACAGTAACTTAAACGCACCACCAGTGAATAAGCCAAGGGCTTTCAGGCACCAATACGGAGGACGATCCGCCAATACACACCACCATGTCTATCATAATAAGATGAGTCCAGGAGTGTCTGGTCTATCCAAATTCCTTTCACCTCTGCAGTCCCATCTTTACATGCCGGAGAGGGTGCCAATGCCACATACCAAGACCCCGAAAGCAGGCCTGGCACCTCCAGGTCTCGGGCATCCAGTGAAGGCCCATTTAATGTATCACCATGAATAGGCTGCGTCCACCTGCGCTCTGCATTTCGGGGTCCAATAGCAGCAGAGTTGGGGAGGTCAGGGAGATGCAGTTGCAGAGCCTCTTCCCAGAACTTGCAAACAAACACCAAAACATTGTTTGCCTGGTGGTCACAAAGGCCCTGCCTGTCTCCAACTTTCTGCATGTAAAGAAACTATGTACTCTAAACAATGTCCTAACTTGTCTTCAATGGGGAAGAGACTGTTGTCCATCATCTTCTGGAATATTCCATTACCACAAGGTCCTGGAGAAAGGTACAGTGTTTTTTTTTAAATCTAGATACATAATAAACATTTGTGTGAAACTGGACGCTGTGCTGTACGGGCTGTTCCCTGGGACACACATGGAGACAAATATCAACAGCTCCTGCAGGGCCATAAACTCGGTGAAAGTCGCTCTTTTCTCGGATGAGACCTCTTGTTTTAACATTGCACTGCCTTGGCCATGACCGAGTTTCTCAGACTCACACTTTCCAAAACCCAGGACTACGGGCTATATAAGGGTAATCACTTGAAATTGATTAACTGGCGAGCTCTGTGATTCACGTTAACTCTTGGCCGGTTAGCCAAAGGGCAATGGTTAATTTATCTGTTCCTCTGGCACATGTATAATAATATTTTGCAATGTCAGATACAGCTTGACTTTGCGACTGTCATAGAGCAGCTGCTCATTCAGAGAGTGGGTGCCATTTCTGCTTATGTAACAGCCTACTCTGTGTGGCACGCTTATCACAAAGTCAGTGCAGTCGACC
Organism: Carcharodon carcharias; assembly: GCF_017639515.1. Lineage (NCBI taxonomy): Eukaryota > Metazoa > Chordata > Chondrichthyes > Lamniformes > Lamnidae > Carcharodon > Carcharodon carcharias. The sequence continues at coordinate 112,053,341 of NC_054484.1, read as the reverse complement.
ACATTTTGGACCTGTGAAAGACCAGCAATGGAGGCAATCCCTGTCATGCTCTCTGCCTGGGATGCTGTGTCAGTGTCGTCAGAGATGAATTGGCCCGCGTTGGAGAAAAGGGGATCGGTCACTGTTTGGATACCCCTTTGTACAGCTCACTGTCAGACACACAGAAGCCAGCCATGAGACTTGGAATTAACTAGTTGTGAAAATGTTGAAATCCATGTAATTTTTCAGTGCAACTGTCATTACGTGTGTCTGTTTTGACCTTTCCTCTAGGTCTTTGTGGAGAAGGGCAGACAGTTCAGTCAAAACCTCCCAGGAGCCTCCTCCTGCAACGTCTCTTACTCATGTCCAGGTAATTGATCCCGTTTCTGTAAACTCGTTGCAGTGGGAGCTGGCTGAAACTCCGATGCCTCGTTTTGGCAGTCAAGCGGCTTTGTGCTGGCTCCCACATATGGAAACTTCCACCCGGTTTAAGATTCTTTTCCTGTTGCTGCTGCTGCTCCTGAGCCTCTCTGATTGGGAGGTCGCCTGGTGCCATAACCCATGACCATAGAGACAATTGTAAATTATTTGCTGACTGTCGCAGGATTTAACGCAGATGTGACACCTGTTCTGGAAGGGATGTGGCTGTATGTGGCCTCAAATGACCCCAAGCTGTCCATACATCCGCGACCAGGAGAGAATTAGTGTTCTTGCAGCAAGCTCTGAATGTCCTGTGACTCAATTATCTATTGCATATCCAAATGTGCTGCAGAAACAAAAATAAAACCTAACAAATCCCTAAACTGTGGTGATACCGGACTAAGTCCCCGCCTCTAGTAGGACATGGAAACCCAGCCTTGGGAACACACATACTATGTTTGAATGTGACAGGGGAAATTCAGAAAGCAGTTGAAAAATAAAATAACGCTGCCTTCTTGGCTTTAAAAACAGGCAGACATGAAAAAAAATGTCAGGAGGTATTCTTAATTATAAACACATCATTAGTTAGAACACGGTGGGAGGATTTTGTCGAATTCTAATCATCAGTCTTTGTGAAGAATGGACAGACGTGATGAAGATTCAGAGGTGATTTATTTGAATGTTTCCCAGAATCTAGTAAGATTTGAAATGGTGGGATTGTCTCTGTAGAGCAGTTAAGTGTAGGGGATGTTTAAATCTAGCTTTCAAGTTCATGATACTGCTGATAAGAGTGATTCAGGTGAAACTGCTTCAAGTGACTGAAATTTCATGAATGGGAAATCACAGATTAAAGGTAATTGAAAAACATTAATGGAACACCAGCGCGGAGAAACTTTTACAATGGGTGAGAGACAATGTTCCCGTGGGTGGAGGAGGCTGCATACTCAAAATAAACACCCTCCAGATGGGATGGGAACAGGTGGAAAGTGGGTTCAATGTAAGGTGGCTGGCCCCGATGACCTGGCAATTTATTGTGCTCACACGGGTGGATAATGTCATTGACTTCATCTCCACATGGCATCTCCTGGTCACAAGAACACCAACCTGTCACACAGCTCAATGTACCACACCCCATCACTCACTCATCAAGAGTCACTAACAATCAGGAATAATGAATAGTATTCACAAACACCACTTCACTCTCACACACATTTCACTATTACCAGGCTCATATACACTCATCGCAATTCCAGCTGTTCAGCTATGGCATGTATATCATTGACTGCAATACAGCACCAACAATCACATTCTGCACTCTCTCGCTGGCAGGACAACGTGACCCTTTAAACATCGGGAACGGCAGAGAACTAGAGGGGACCAGGCAAACATTCATAAACTGTGCTTAATGGAGGAGATGGTTATCTGTATCATGGGAGAGACTGTGACAGATCCTGTAGCATTAGATATCACCACGAGAAATCAGGATGATGCTACGTTCCTCCCTTATGTCCCTTCTGAACGCCCAGCTCACCCTAATCCTGCTGTCTGGGATGATGATGTACAAGCTGCAGATGGTGGGTCAACAGACATCTTGCTTTACATCCCATCCACAGTCCCTCACCCCAATCCCCCACTTCCGATTTCGAACTTGGCAATGAAAGGCAAAAATGGACAGGTCCCCGCTGTGACAGAGGGCGAGAGAGATGTGGGGCGAGAAAGGGGGAGAGAGAGGGCTGGTTGGGGAGGGGTTGAGGGGAAGCGTAAGGGAAAGATGAATGTTGGGAAAGAGGGAGAGATAAACAGTGCAGAATTGATGGTGAAGCCCTGTCTCTTGATCTGACACTCAGCCACCAGCTCAACTATTTGCACTGTATGTAGAATAGAGATAAGTGTAGAGCTGGAATATGTAGTGTTGACTTAGTGAGCACCAATGGGCTGCAGCAGGCCAGGTGGAAACATAGTTCCTGTGCCAGCTCAACGGAGGGTGTGATCAGAAACGAGTTCTGGAAGAGGGGACTGAGATGGTTACTTTGCTGGGCCCTGTGGAAGCGGACACTAACTCCATGGCATCATTAATGGAACCAGCTGCGATGCAATGTCAGCGGGGCAATGTCTCTGCATCCGCTGCAGTACTGGCCAAATGCATCCAAAATCTCATCGGCTCAGTGTGAGCTGAGACAGCACTCATGAGATCGATGCCTGCTGTCATGCAGGTTCATGATGCTGTCATCATGGCTGTTGGTCATCACATTGATTCAATGTGGCTTCTATGCACTCTTCCTTACCGACTCAGCCATCAACAGTACCGCTGGGTCACATGCCCATAGCCAAGTGTTACAGGTATTCAGTTGTTTATTTGCAGCTTCCAACTTCTAACAAGACCCTATATAACACTAAATCTGCTTCCTGCAGATTTCCTTTTATAGTTAACTTTGAAGCTTGGAGTCTTCCATTCTGCTCCTTGCTTTTTCATTCACTCAACACACATTTTCCAGTTTCCATATTTTTCCTTTGACCAGAACATCTTTTTCAGACTTCTTCTGGTTTCTGCTCACCGTTTTTATTCTGGGACCTACTGGTTAATTTGAGGAAATTTTTATCTCTGCAGTTCACTATTTCCTGACTGCAGTCTCTCTTGGCAGCTGTGTTCAAACTGAACTCAAACTGGTGGGTTTTCTGGACCGAAGGTGGGGTGGGGGGGGGCGTGGGGGGGCTGGGGGGGGGGGGTGTGGGGTGGGTGGGGTGGGTGGACGGTGGGGGAGGCACGTGAGGCAGGACTTGGGCTGTTTCTCTGAGAGCCTGTTGCTAACCAACAGCATCGCTTTTTTCTGCTCTTGTTTGCTTTACATTCTCAGAATCGTAAAGCTCACATTTTTTTTAAATGAAACTGAAACTCAACTTGACATTTAGTTAAATCAGCTCAATAAATACTAATCAGACTTAAGCTATGAGGCTAAAAATAATTCCTAACGAAAACAAGATGCATAGCATGATGCAGCGGCACTTGTAGTTCAATTCTAGGTGAGGAATGGAACTGCCAGTAGTAATGAATGTGACAGACACTGCAACTCATTTGCTCTGGCTCTCTCCAGTTGGCCACTGTAGACGAAAGTGACATAAATCAGGCTGTAGTGCATCAAAGCATAACGCAATTCAGAACTTCCATATGTGTCCTTGATTTTTAACTGCATGGAGGCATAGCCAATATACTTCTCGCTGCTGAGGGACAAAAAATGTTTTCACCTCAACCAGCACAGATGGACTCCGTCACCTAGTGAACACACCGGCGGACAGCATGCTGAGGTATGATGGTTAGGTTATCCACGTCTGTCAGCAAAGATCGGAATAAATTGAAGGTCAATGGAACTCTGACCTTAGCTGCCAGTGATATCACCATCCTTACTCAGGTGTGAAGCAGCAAGTCATCTTGAAGGAGGTGACACAGCTCTGTGACACTATTCTTGAGCCAAATTCATATCACGCTCTTATCCTGAGTTAGGTGTAGCTTGCAAAAGTCTTCTTGGTTAACCCAAGGTAGCTATAGTAGAGCCCCCCTCGTCCACCCCCTTCACAGAACTTCCCCTTTCTGCAGCATCTGAGACAAATTTTGAGAAGGTTACAGCCACAGATGCACTGTTTCAAATTACCCGATAGCTCATTCTGACCTGGTTCAACAAATCATCTGACATCCCTGAATGTATGCAGCATTCTACAACAGAAGCTCCAGAAAACCATGCACAAAACCTCCACTAACTTTAGAATTGATGAAATCAGTCAAAGCCCCTCATCTGCAAGTTAGAGGCCTGGTCCTATTCAATAGCGCCAGCTGACGGTGGGGTTTTCTCATGGTACTGAACACATGTTTAGCCTAGATTGAGTAACACAGGCGTTTAATGGTCAGGCACACAACAAGCTACAAAGACATGTGTCAAATCTGCTGGAACTGCTTGTCCATCATAGGGCACCAGGTGGGAGTCGCTTCGAAATGAATGACTGCGTGACCTGTACTATTCCATCTTTGATAATCGTAACTCCGGCACCAGTGGCCATAACCCATCAGAAAGTCCAGAGTCATATTCAGGGGGAGATGTTGAGTGAAGCATATTCATTTTACAATTAAATTACATAAAACTTAAAGGGAAAAAATTGGCAGGAATAATGAAAAAGAGAGAAGGATTGATACTAAACGGATTAGTGAGGCCATGGAGGCATCAATTCATTAAGTGAAAATGTAAAAATTGCAGTGTTACCAGACCAGGAATCATGGAGGTCATTGAGCACTGGATGCATGTCTGAACGGGATTTGTTGTGAGTTAGGATAAGGGCAGAATAGTTTGGGATGAGCTAGGTTTTATTCAAGATGTTAACCGAAAGCTTGATCACGATAAGATTGGAACAGTCAAATCTGGTTTTAGGAACAGATGAGGTTTAATTTTGTAGCCTGGCTGAGGCGGGGAGTTGATGAGTGGTATTTTGGAGATGGATGTTGGCAAGATTGGGAATGGAGGGGAAAGTGGGTCGGCAGTCCGCTCAGGGTCCAGCGGATCGCAAATGGTGTGAACAGCCTGTTTCTAACTCAGATATTAGCCTCGGAGGTACCTGGATTCAATGGATCGGAAGCGAAATTTCTGAGGTAAACTGAAGGCAAGGGATCCCATATTCCCAAAGTTCAAACAATAATTACAATGCTGAAGTTAAATGTGGTTTATGATATAAGTAACTGGACAGAAAGACTTACCAGGCACACCAACAATAGCCAGGATTGGATAATACCCTGCTTGAATAACCTGAAGTGTGAAACTGATGCGAGAAGATAATGCCAACCAATAATAAAATGTAGACAGCATGTACAACCCCATGGTGAAACTCCTGTCCATTGTTGGAACATTCAAGTCTATTGTTCTCAGATCCTGATCCATTATTGAAACGTTCCAACCTTTTGCTCTCAGATTCTGCTCTTTCCTCTCCATCTGTCTGGAGCTGCTGATCCCTGTCTGTGTCGCAGGTGATGTACCCACTGACACTCTGGGATAACAAGTTGAAATGAGTTCCTTATTAATGAAAGGGGCAGAGCCTCCAGTGGCACAATTAAGATCCATGAAGAGTCTCATTAATTACAGTCACTGAACAAACAGTTCGTGTTAACCCTTTTCAATTAAATATTTTTAATCACAGTAAAGAACAATATTTATCCGGCCCGGTTGGGATATATGAGGCTGACTGGGGGAAGGAATGGTGGAAATAGTGAAAGCTCTGTAAAAAAAAAAAAATCATTTCTCCTTGGATCTGGGAGTGCTGTCAGAGGACTGCAGGTTTCTAATTGTCCCACTCCCGCTTTTAAGACAGGAGAGAGGAATATGCTGTAGAACTAGAGAGCAGCCAGGGTAATGTCGATGATCAGAACATTTCTGGAAGCCAAATCATGAACAGAAATATATGTTCCTTTGTAAGAAAATATGCCTAATAAATGATCAGAAGCGCAGATATGTCAATTGCCGTGGTATATGATAAATTTAATGTAAGTCATTTTATAAGTAATGAGAGAGTTGATTAGGTAAGTGAGTTTGATTTTACGTCCATGAACAGAAAAGTTTGAGCAAAAGTCGTGTTTTGGAGTGGTGATAGAAACAGAACCCCAATGTTTAAAGGGCCAGTAACAGCGTGGATGTGATATTGTTGAAGAGACAGAATGCAGTAAGTAGTTTTGCCTGAAGGTTATTCAGACTGGATGGAAGTTTATAGAGGTGTTACCCAGCGATCATTATCAGGTGCACTGCTCTTTATGATACAAATAACAGGACAAAGGATTCTACACAAATTTAATAATTTCTGGAACTGGAGGGAACGGTTATAAAATTAGTGATTGCCCTTTTATTACAGGTCTGATGAGATTTATTTTTCACTCAGTGTTGTGTGACTTTGAAACTGTCTGCCTCCAAAGTTAGTGCAGGCAGGGTAAATTAATATATTCCTGGTAGCGGTAAGTGGATTCTTGATATCAAGGGAATCAAAGGTAATTGGGGTGAATGTAACTGTAGAATTTGAAAAATAAACCGATCATCCAGGATCATGCTGAATAGCGGGACAGGCTTGAGGGGCTGAATGACCTACATTTTCTCCCAAGACATATGTCCCTTTTTCAAGATGACAGGAAGTTTCAAATGTAGACTGTGGGGAGGATAGCAGTAAGCTTCAGGCGAACATTCACAGCTAGGTGAAATGGAGAGAAAAGGAGAATATGAATTTAATTGAATGACGTATGAAGGATAAATTTCGGAGGAGGAATGAGGAGGGAGCAAACTAATTAAATTAGACAATTTTAAACAGGGTACATGAACAAAGCGGGTACATGCACACACTTTGAAATAACTGGAAGGACCAGGTGATATGCTTGTTTAAAATACATCGAGGATGTGTCAATTTATACATAGAGGCAAAGATTACAAATGCGGAGAGTTAAATTAAAGTTTCAGACATCCTGGCTAATGCGCAGCTGAGACATTTTGTCCACTTCTGGTCATTGCACGTTTGTAAGGATGTGAGGGTCTTGGAGAGGTTACAGAGGGGATTTAAAGGAACAGTGTCAGGGATGAGGGTTTTCATTTCAATTCGAGAGACTGCATAAGCTGGAATTGATCTCCAGACATCAGTCAGAGTAAAGAGCAATTGAATAGCGATCTCCAAATTAATGTGGAGTTCAGAAAGAGTAAGGAAAAACTGATTCCACTTCAGCAAGGAAGAGCAACACAATTTAATCTAATTGGTGAAAGAGCCTGAGGGGACATAAAGATAACAGTGGTTTTAATAGTGAACTGTTAGAATCCAGAATAAACTGTCTGAAGACAAGGGGGAAGCCGCTTGCTCGGCCTGATGTAAAATAAACCATGAAGGTCTCTCAACTAAGCGCAGGGGGCTCTCCCCGGTGTCCTGGTTACTACTAATCCCCCATTAACAGCACAACACAACAGCTTATTGATTTTTGAGAGCTATGTTGAGTGACAAAGTTCATGTCTGTGTTTCCCCCGGGTGGTCAGAATCCACAGTGGGTCTTTGTTTCACTGACGGTGGGGGAGGTTCAGGGGCATTTCCCAAAATCAACTGAAACAAAAGGTCGCCATTGTTCCCAGAAATTGATTTATCTCCTTTATTAAACAGTGAATAAAATAAGACATTTAAGACATCTGGGAGAGAGGCCACTTCTTCCCCGATATCTCTAATAGACATCAGAGAGGTAGTGCAAAGCCAAAAGCTCTGTTGTCATCACCTTCTGTATGGCAGTGAGACTTGTGTTTCCTACCAATGACAAATCCGAATGCTGCATAATTTGCACCAGAGATGTCACCACAGGACATGTAATGTCAACTGGGAAGACAGGTGAACAAACTCCAGCATCCTCACTGAAACCATTTCCTCCAGTATCACAACCCAGATCATGTGAAATCAGCATCACTGGCCTGGACGCTGCAACCACGTGACAAAGTATCAGCTTCTGAAACAGATCCTCTTTTCCCAACCTGAGGGTGGCACCTGATCTCAAGGAGGACAGACAAATGTTTTTAGGGCACTCTGACGGCCACAGTGAAAAGAGGGCAAAATTACCTCAGTATGTGGAAGGACATTGCCTCATCGAACAACCTGCAACACAGTCAGGGACTGACCCCATAATCTCTACTATGGAGAAGTGACGGAAGCAGGAAGAGAGAGAAAACAGAACCATGACTCAAGTAATCCCTTTCCACAGAAACATTCCTGTGCTCTCTGCATGGTGATGATGAGATTATTTTATCTGATTATATGAATGCTTTTAAAATTCAATCATTTTAATGATGTCACGTTAAGGAATCTCTAACCTGCCCACACCACCCCCCCCCACACCCCCCACCCCCCCACCCCCACCCCCGAGCTAAATGGGAGGGATTGGGAACAGATGTAGCAACTCACAACTGGGCATCACGAGGGGCAGTGGGTTATCAGCATCAGCAGAATTGTATAAATCTCCAAATTGTGGCCTCAAACCCCACTCTCCAGTACAATCACATCAGCGAATCTACCATGGCTCCACCTAATGCTCAGGAGGGCATACCAGGAGCAGCACCTGCTCTGCTTAAAAATATTATTTCATTGTAGGGAAGCACCATCACAGGACTATGTACAAGCGATAGACGGATCTAAGCGATCCCACAATCAATGGATCATGGATAAGTTCTGCAGTCCTGCCGCATCCAGTGGTAAATTATGGATAATGTTACAACTCCTTGGAGTGGGTGGTTCTCCACATTTCTCACCCTCAATAATTTGCAGCCCAGCACAGCAGTACATAAAACAAGCCTGAAGCAATTGGAAACATTTTCAGCTTGAAGTACCGAGATACATATTGGCCCCCACGAGTGTCCCCAGCATTGCAGGTGCAAGTTTTCAGCCAATTCGATTCGCTCCACGTGATAACAAGTAATGGTAGAAGGCATTGGAAGCTACACAGGTATTCCACGCTGACTACTTTCCAGCATTCGTACCGAAGACTTGTAATCAACTGCTCGCTGCCCTTAGCCAAGATGTACTTTTAAACATACAACGCTGGCATTTACCCAGCAATATGGTAAACAAACCAATTACTTCCTATCCAGTAAATGTAGGACAAATCCATCCCAGCCAATTACTGTTCCATCAGTGAAATTTCAGGCAGGAGGGGACAGTGACATAGTAATAATGTCACTAGGCAATATTGCAGAAACCGAGGATAATGGAGCGGGGCAGCGGGTTTTGAATGCCACCATGGTAGATGGTAAATTTAAATTCACACAAAAATATGACTTATACATCTGATCATGATGATGTCCACCGCTGCCACTCAACTCTTTTTCTTTAAGTAAGCCCCGCTGGTTCACTAATGATTCACTTTCAGGGAATAAAATCGACTGTCTTTTTCTGAACTTCCCTACTTGTGACTCCAGATCTGCAGCAACAGATCTCCAATGTTGTATCTCCAATGCCCTTTAAACAGCACAAACGGCAATAATTGCTCTCTGAGTATCGGTTTTCATTCTGTCAGTGCCACTCTACTCTCATCACAGCCTTGGATCAAACATCGCTAAAAGGGCTCATCTCCCAAGGTGAGGGAAGAGTGAATTCCTTTCAGATCAATGAAATCTTTTACCGAGTGTGGCATCAGGGAGCCCGAAAAAAACTGGAGTGAATGGGATTCACTGGGAAAGCCTCTGCAATTTGGAACCATACCTAGCACAAAGGAAGATGGTGGTAATTGTTGGCATTCAGGCAGCGCAGCTCCAGGACATTACTGTAGGAGTTCCTCAGGGTATTATGCTTGGCCGAATCATCTTCAGCTGCTTCATCAAAGACCTTCCTTCCATCATAAATTCAGAAGTGGCAATTCTCGATGATGATTTGACAATGCTCTGCATCATTCATGATTCCTCGGATACTGAAGCTGTCCATGCCCTACTGCAGCAAGACTTCGATAATATCCAAGTGGCAACTAACAAAGCAACCACAGAATCTATTTCAAAAAATAGACAAAATTCTGACAATGAATGAGCTAGGAGCCAGCAGCAAGAGAGTGATAACCATGCAATAGTTCTAGAAATAAATGTTATTTTCCAGGAATAATTAGCAGGACTAGAGATTGGATAACTCAGAAGGCAAAGAGCATACCATTGCCTTCTCCATCTGATGGATTTATACAAATGATTGTTATGATCCTGGCAACTTCACTCAATGTTGTCAGCATAGATTAAATTAACTCGAAACAATCTGTTGCAAAAGAAAGTGTAAGAAATTGACTTGATCCAGTTTGGCAGCACTCTGGACATTTTCAGGAGCAGTCCAGCGTGCCACACTCTATCCTGGGCAACTGTGGTGTCCAGCAGAACCACGCCTGGTCTGAAGTTAATTTGGAAGATATTTCCGATAGAGGAGGCACGTTTCAGAACTTGATTGCATGTGCTGCACCCCTTACGAACACGAACTTAGTCGATGTTAAGCTTCGTTCTGCTTCGGACGAGATGTGTTGCTGGATACATGCTCAAAGATATTGCCATACACAGACAACAACTTGAGGGAGTCAGATTGTGTGTATGATTATTTTGCAGACCGGAGGCAACCAGGCTTCAGCATGGCGATAGATTAACATAAATGAGCTCCAAGAACTCATTGTACTTTTGACAGTTTACAGAAGTTACATTGCACCTTCGTTGCACTGCTGATGGCTGGGAGGCAAAGGTGAATATGGATGAGCGATGGCCTTTGAGGACCATGTGGGAAATCATACAGGACCGGGCACTCTGCTGGTTGTGGGTGACATTTAAGGGGACAGAACAGGCAATAGTTTCCAGCTCAATCCAGCTCACAGGAACGTTCCGTGCTGCTTGGTTTAGTACAACAATGTGAGGTCATTTCCAGAAGTGCACTCTAGGATTAGAGTTCCAAAAGATGTAGTAACTGGGAATCCATGAGGCAATGTGGGCCCTCGGTAGAATAATAAAATACGCTCAATCATATACTTTAACCTCCTCTCAGCATATCACACACTCTACCATTACCTGCCAGACAGGAAACCATCTCTGGTTTACTAAAGAAAGCAAGGATGGACGCCGGGAAGAGGGACAGGCACATCTACCTGTATGCTTAAAAAATGGAAACAGCAATGGTTCGACAGAACAAAGTGATTCTATATTCAAATGATCAGACCTAAGCAATGCAGTATTGTCACATCCAGTTGTGATTCATGGTGGACAATTACAAAACTCACTGGTGGACGAGTTGGCTCCACACGTGTTCCTTTTCTCAATGATGATCTTGCCCAGTACATCAGTGCAAAATATAAGGTTTAAAAACCTGCAAAAATGTTCAGCCAAAAATGCTGACCAGATTATACAACTCAGCCTGCACCGGAGTTCCCCAGCATTTCTGAATCCCAGGCCTCAGCCCACTCAGTTTACAGCTGGTTAAATCAAGCAATGGCCAGGCAAAGAATACTGCAAAGACAGCGGGGCCTGACCATATTCCGGCAATGGCACTGACGACTTGCGCTCCAGAACTTGCCCACCAACAGCCAAGCTGCGGCATTACAACTGGAACACGGGCATCTATGCAGCAATTTGAAAAATTGCCGAGGTATAGGCTGTACTAAGAAAGCATTAAAAATCACACATGCCAAGTTATTGTCAATCAGTCTACTCTCGATAATCAGGAAAATAAAACAGAATGGGTCAGCAACAGAGCTTTCAAGCATCACTTGCTAATCAATGACTCATTCAAGGAGATGAAAGTGACTGCCTTGAAAAAGCCTGGTTTCGAAGACCTCGAGCAAAACTGCAGCTGATGGAAACCAGGGGGGATATGTCCACTGGTTGTTGGCATATCAAGCACAAAGGAGAGTAACTGTGGTTGCTGGAGGTCAGTCATCTCAGCTCCAGGATATCGCTTTAGAAGCTTCTCAGGATAGCTTCCACAGAGCAATCCGCTTCAGTCGTTTCATCAATGACCTTCCTTCCATCATAACTGTCAGAAATAGAGCTGTTGTCTGAAAATTGCAGAATGTTCTTGACCTTTCGCAACTCAACAGATGCTCAAGCCGTCCATGTTCAAATGCAGCTACACCTGCGCAGACCTCAGGTTTGGGCTGGCAGATGGCAAGTGACATTAACAACATACAAGTAACAGGCAGTGACGTTCTCCACCAAGCGAGACTCTAACATTCACCACTCAGTATTCAATGTGGTTGTCATCACTAAATCTACTACTTTTAACATTCTGGGGTTTAACATTGACCAGGGAATTAACAGGACCAGTCACATAAGCACGTTGTCTACATCAGCAGCTCAGAGGCTTGGTGTCCTGTGACCAGTAACTCACCTCCTGACTCCTCAGAGTCTGTCTACAACGTACAGGTCTGGGGTGAGAAGGAAAACTCCACGGTTTCATGAATGAGACCAGCTCAAACACCACTCATTGAGCTTGAAACCATCCAGGACAAAACAGCCCACTTTATTGGCACATCGTACACAGCCATTCACAACCAAGACCACCGTCACACAGTGGCAGCTGTGTGTAGGGTCCAGAAGATGCACTGTAGGAGCTTACCAAGTCTCTTCACATAGCAACGTTTATATCCCCGTCCACTACCATCAGAAGGACAAGGGGAGCTGCATACGGTAACACCACCACCAGTGTGCTACCCTCTACGTCATACACAACCGTGACATGGGCATATATCACCTTATCTTCATTGTTGCTGGTACAAAATCCTGGAACTCCATCCCTAACTGCTGTGAGTATATCTAAGCTACATGGAGTGCAGTTTATTCTAAAAGGCAGCTTTGAAACACCTTCTCAAAAGCAAATTTTGATGGGCAATGCATGCTGGTCCATCCAGAAATGCACACATTCCATTAATATATATACAAAAGAAAAAAGTGAATTACAACCAGCGTTGCTGTGTGAATAGCAGCTGCAACTGGAACCTCAAAACATACTGGGTGAATGAAGGAATAATTTACACAAAGTTCACGTGAAAAATGCCCTATATATGAACCACATCTAATGCCAGGAAAGCGGGCCATGTGGATTTAAGTTTTCCCAGGTGTTAGTCAGTTCATGGAAGGCACTACACACAAGTAATGTATTGGTTAATCACCGATCTCCAGAATTGTGACAGTTCAGCGTTATTGATTATAAATATTGGTATTCTGAGGAAATCCATCTGATGCATTCATTGTATCTCCCGCTCCCACATTTTTTAGGTGTTACATAAACAATCCCAAGCTTTCTTCCCCACTTGCATCATCACTGCACTTTCTGGAAGTCGGTTCCAAACGAGTATCACTATTTGTGTAGAGAACATACTGATGCCAGTCTTCATTTCACTTTCTGTCAGTTGAGTCCATGTCTCCTGTTTAGCCATAGTAAGGGATGAACCTTCACCCCAATGTTTTACTATATGTTTCCTGACCGGAAGCACTGAAGGAATGGTGACATAGTTTCAAGTCAGGCTGTTGATTAGCTTTGAGGGGAACCACCAGATGGTGGCATCTCCATGTGTATGCTGCTCTTGTCCTGTGAGTTTTTAGTGGCAATGGGTACTAAATATGCAGGAGATGTATCAATGGTGAGTTGCTGCACAGCATTCTGTAGGTGGTACACACTAATGCGACTGTAATACGGTGGTGCAGGGTATAGCTGACAATGGTGCTGGGTGTCGTGCCAATCAAGTGAGCTGCTTTGCCCTGGTTGGTCTGGGGCTTCCTGAGTGTTTTGGGAGCTGCACTCATCCAGGCGATTGTATAGTGTTTCTCCACACTGTTGACATTTGCCTTGCAGATTGTGGACATTTTTGGGGAGTCAGGAAGTGAGTAATTCGCCACAGGATTCATAATCTCTGACCTCATCTTGTAGCCATTGATATGGCTACTCCAGCTCAGTTTCTGGTCAACGGCAACCAGTCGGATGTGGAGAGTGAGGGACTCAGCCATGCTTTTGCAAATACAGTTGAACAGTAGGTTTTTACTCTTTATTCCTGTCGCTTGCCATTGCCTGGAAATTGTGTGATACAAGGGTAACATGTCATTTGTCAGCCCACAATTGAATTTTGACCCAGTCTTGCTGAATTTGGTCATGGTCTGGTTCAGAATCTGAGGAGAAACAAACGGTGCAATCATCAGTGAACACACCACTTCTGATATTCTGATGAATTTAAGGGCAGTGGTGAATAGGCTGAAGATGGTTGGGCAATGGAAAGTACCGTAAACAACTCCTGAAATGAAGCACTATAAATGAGATGATTGACCAACAACAACCTTAACAATGGTCATTTGCGCTGGGTGTGACTCCCACGAGAGGTATTTTTTTTCCCCTGATTCCCATTAGCCTCAGTTTTTCTAGAGCTCCTTGGTGCCACACTTGGTCAATTGTTACGTTGATGTCAAGTGGAGTCACTGTCACCCTCACCTCTAGAGTTCAGTTCTGTTGTCGATGCTTGGATAAAATAATGTAAATAGAGCAGGAGCTGAGTGATCCTGGGGGAGTCAGATCTGAGCACTAGTGAGCCGGTTACTGCTGGGTAAAATGTGATCGTGTCCATGATATTTTCCATCAGTGTTCTAATGTTCGAGACTGGACTGAATGGGCGATCATTGACGTGGTATTTTTTCCTGCTTGTGTACAGGACCTACCTGGATAACATTCCACATTGCTGGTTGGATGCCAGCATTGCAGTTGTTCTGGAATAGCGTTGCTAGGGTCATGACAAGTGCTGAGCACAGATCTTCAGTACTGTTGCTGGAATTTGGATATCTGTTAAAAACATTCAAGACAGAAGATTTACACAATTTTCCAAATAGCGTGTTTGAAAGGTCACAGAATGTAATTTAAGAAAATCTTGAAACAAACTCCAGCTTAATTAAAGAATCTCATTTTCGAACCTGATGTTATATTCATTTCAGGTAATTCCCAAAATAATCTTCATGGAGCGGGATGGAAATCTATGATATTTTGTACTGAATGTTTGATCATCAAATCTATTCAATTGAAAAATTAAGGTGAGTAAATCCAACCTGTTAAAAAAAACTGAAAGCTATTCCCTGCCAATAAACGTCGGTAAAAAAACTATGAACTTTCTGTGTTCGTTTTAATGGAACTAATAAGTGACAGAGCCAATCATATCCCATGGACAATGAAATTAATTACATTCAGTGCTGGAACAGCATGATCTAATTTACTTCATTAAAACTGAACAGCTCGGCATTCAGCCAAATGAATCTTAGTGACCTCACAGTAAATAGCCAAAATAGATACATGACTGCCCGAAATTTTACTCTTATGACCTTTCCAATTAAAGGGGAAATGACTTTTACACAATGTTCCTGAGCGGCATCACCCCCACAATCCAGCGGTTGGAATTGCGGTGGTCGAGGCTGTAAAATATGCAGGGAAGATGGAAACCAATTTTCCCGACATTGGGAGGTCTGTTTGGGAGCATCCTGAGCCACATTCAAGTTGGAACAAGGGCAGCTCCCACTTCTTCCTGGTGGAAGTTGTGTACCAACTTGCATTTCATGAATGCTCATTAACTGCATATCACAGCGGACCATTTTGTCACATAAAAGCTTCACCCTCCCTATCCATTCCCATTCCCGGCCTGGCAAACCTGGTGTGCACTGGTTGAATGAGAACTATCTGTAACTACGCTGACATGCAGGCTCCCCACCCCATCCGCTCTCGCGGGTGGCACAATCTCTGACCAATCTGATGGTTTGAATGGGAGGAACGGTAAAAAGTCACGAATGCATTTTTGGGTGGGGTTTTAAAGGCAGCAGAGGACGTGGAATGAGATAGAAAAAGAGGGTGAGTTGGTGGTGATAAGCGCCAAGTCTAAAATGAGAATGGGGGGTGATGTGCAAGAGGGAAAGACAAGGAGAGAGTAGGAAGATGATCTGTAAATGTGGATATAGAAGGTGGTTGGTAAGGGGGCTGTGGTAAGGAAGTGGGCCTCCAAGTATGTTGTGGAATGTAGTCTCTAAACTGTGGTATGTGATGTGTTCTGCAAAAGGCGTGTGGAAGGCGGCCTGTAAAGAGGAGTGTGAAAGGCAGTCGGTAAATGGACCTGTGGAATGTGGTCTGTAAACTAGGTTTTGGAATTTGGTATGTAAAGGGGGCTGTGTAGTGTGTTATGTCAACTGGAGGTAGGGTTGTGGTCTGCAAAAGGGGTCTGGAATTTTCTCTTAAAGTGAAGTGTAGATTGGACTAATGTGGTGGAGTGTGTAAGGTGATCTTTCAAGGGGAACATGGATGGTGACCCTTATTCTGGGCATTGAAGGAGCATGCAATGGTGGGGGGTCAAAAGTGATCTCTGAGCGATGGGGCGTCGATGGATGCCTGTCAGGAGGTCAGGGTTTGGATGGATGCCTGTAAAGAGCATCGTGGAAGGTGGTCTTTAAAGAGGTGTGCAGAAGGTTGTCTGTAAATGTTGGTAATGATGGAAGTCTGCAAAGAGGGGTGTGCAAGGTGGCATCTGAAAGGGGCCTGGGTGGTAATCTGTGAAGTGCGCTGTTGAAGTTAATCTTAAAATGGGGAGCATGGTAGTTGGACTGTAATTGCTGGTTTTGGACGGTGGATTGCAAAGGGGGGTGTGGATCGTTGTCTGTGAAGGGTTATGTGGAATGTGGTCTGTAAAGAGGCTGTGAAAAGTGAAATGTAGTATGATGGTGTGAAACCTGCTCTATCCAGTGCAGGGTTAGAGGGTGGTCTGCAAAGGGGTATACATAATGTGTTCTGTAAATTGAGGTTTGGCAGATGTTCTGTGAGGCGGATGTGAAATGTGGCCTTTAAAGGGGGTGTGGTAGGTGGTCTGTTAACGACCCTGTGGAAGGCCATCTGTAAAGGGGGTTTGGAAGGTGTCCTGCGAAGACGATGTGAAATGTGTTCTATGAAGAGGATGTGGAAGGTGGTCTGTAAGGGCTTGAGGAAGGTGTTATGTTAAGGGGGTGAGGAAAGAGTTCTGTAAAGGGGATGTGAAAAGTGATCTGCAAAAGTGGTTTGTAGGTTCTCTGTAAAGGGGAGTGCGGAATGTGCTTTCTGAAGTTGTGTATATAAGGTAGTTTCTATAGTGAGGGTGTGAACGCTGATCTATAAATAGGGATGTGGATGGATGACTGTAATGCTTGGGTGTTGAAGTTGGTCTGTACAGGTGAGTGCAGGAGATTGCCTGTAAATTGTGGTGGTGAAGGTGCCCTGCAAATGTTTGAATTGGAAGGTGGGTTTTAAATGAGAAAGTGGTGCGGATTTGGCTCTGTAATGGGGGTGTGGTAGGTGATTAGTGAAATTGGTGTGCGGAAGGTGATAATTAATGGAACGGTGTTGAAGTTAACATGTAAATTGGGGCACAGTAGGTGGACTGTAAAGGGGGTTTGAGTGTTAGTTTGTAAAGTGCGGTGTGGCAGGTGGTTAGCGAGGGCCACTGTGAAAGATGGTTTGTGCATATAGCATTGAAGGTGGTAATAAAGGCGAGTGTGGATTGTAGTCTGTAAAGGGGTGTGGAATATGGTCCTAAAAGCAGCATGTGGAAGGTGGTCAGTCACGGGGAGTTCGTATCATGGTTTTTAAAGTGGGGTGTGGAAGGTGCCCTTTAAAGGCGGCTGTGGATGTTGGACTGTAAAATGAGTTGTGGAAGGTGTTCAGAAAATTGGGGTGAGGAGGTGGCATGTTGAAGGGATACTGACCATGTCTTTAAAGGGGTGAGGGGTGGGGTCTGAAATGTTGTCCATCAAGAGGAGCGTGGTTGAAGGTTTGTAAATGTCTTTGGAAGGTGTTCCATAAACTGGGGTGTGGTCGGTGTACTGCAAGCGGCAGGGTTTGTAATGTGGACTGTAAATAGGCATGTAGAAGGTTTCATGTAAGCAGTGAGGTCTGAATGTTGACGTGCAAGTTGTCTGTGGAAGGCCGTCTGTAAAGTGCTTGTGATATGTGGTAGGTAGATGGAGTCCGGAAAATGACTGTTAAGTGGGTGGATGGAAGCTTGTCTGTGAAGTTTGGATGTACTAGGTAGTCTGTAAAGTGAGTGTTGGTAAAGTGGTGTTTAGAGTGGGGGCGTGGGAGGTGGAGTGTAAAGTGGGAGTGATGATGGTGGTTTGTAAACTGGGTTGCATAAGGTTTTCTGTATTTAGTTGTGTGGATAGAGGCATGTAAATAAGCGTGTTGAATAAGTCTGTGAAGTTGGCTGTGTTGAAGGTGTTCTGTAAAGTGGGCGTATGGAAGGTGGCCTGTGATGGTGGGTGCAAAAGGTCATCTCTAATGTGAGGTTGTGGAATGTGCCTATAATGTGGGGGTCTGCTAGTTGGTCTGTAAGGGATTTCGAAGGTGAAAGTATAATCTGTTGTGAGGAATGTGTTCTGTAAAGGAGGATTTGGAAAGTCATCTGTAAAATGGAGTTTTGAGAGGGCTCTGTGCATTGGCTGTGTGGAACGCGTTCTTAAAGTTGGTGTCAAGGTCAGATGTATACAGGATGTGTGGAAGATGATCTGTAAACTGGTGACGCTGTAGGTGGTCAGTATATTTAGGGAATGCAAAGTAGACATGCGAGGTTGTGTAACATGGCCAATAATTTGGAGGTTTACATGATGTTCTGTAAAATGGGTTTGGAAGGTTCTCTTCAAAGCTTCAGTTTGTAAGGTGGCCTGTGAATTTGTCATGTGGAAGGTCGTATTTAAGTTGGGTGTGAGGAAGATGAGCTATAAAGTGGGGTCCGGTAGGTGGACTCTCAAGGATGCGTGCAGAAGGTGGCCTGTAAAGTTTGGGTGTGGAAGATGATCTGTAATGTGGAGTTTGGATGGTAGTCTGAAAACAGGAGTGTGGGAGCTGCTCTGAAAATTAGGGGTGTTGAAGATGATTTGTAAGGTGGGATATGGATGTTGTCTTTAAAGATGGTTGTGGAAGGTTTTTTGTAAAGTGGTTGTGGAAGGTGGTCTGTAAAGAGGCTAAGGAAGATGGTCTCTAAATTGGGCTGTAATGATGGTCTGTAAACTGGGGTATGGAAGTTCATTACCAAAGATGGGTTGTGGAAGCAGCTCTGCAAAGTGGAGTTGTGGAAGGTGGACTAAAAAGAGGTTGTTTGGAAGATGATCTGTAAAGGGGGTCGTGGAAGGTGCTTTGTAAATTGCCGTTGTAGAAGATAAACTGCAAAGGGGGGTGAGGTCGGTGGACTTTAAAAGGGGTGAAATAGGTCGCCTGTAAAGTGGTTTTGGGGAAGGTACTTTGTAAAGTATGGGTTTGGAATTTGGTGTGTAAGTTTGGCGGGTGAAGCTGATTGTGGGAAAGTTGATCTGTAAAGTGGAGTGTGGAAGGTTGTCTTTAAATGGAACGTGGGAAGTTGTGTGTAACGTGCTGGTGTGGAACGTGGTCTACAGCATGCAGCAGTGGAAAGTGTGTAAGTTGCGCAGTGGATGGCGGTCTGATCAGGAAGAATTCGAAAGGTGGCCCTAAAAGTGGGTCGTGGAATATTGTTTTAAAGTCGGGGTTTGGATGGTGTTCTGTCAGTTGGAGATGTGGAATTTGGTCTGTAATTTGGTGGTGTGTAAGGTAGTCGTAAAAGTGGGGTTGCGGAATGTTGTCTGTAAATTGGGGGTGTCGACGGTGCTCTGTAAAGAGGTGGTGTCGAAGTTGCTCAGTAATGTCGGGGTGTGGGAGATGTTCTGCAGTGAGAAGTGTGGGTGTTGTTCTGTAAAGTGTTGTGTGCAAAATGGATTTTAAAGGAATTTGAGGACAATGTCTGTTAATCAGGTCTGTCGAGGATGGTCTGCAAAGTGAAGTGTAGGTGCTGTTATGTGAAGTGTGTTGCAGAATATGGTCTGTGAAGGGGACTGAGAAAGGTGGTCTTTAAATTCCGGGTGACGATGTTGGATTTTAAATTGGTCATGTGGACGGTGGACTGTAAAGTGAGGGTGTGGAAGATGGTCTGTCAAGAAGGGAGTGGATGATGATCTGTAAATGGGTGTGAAGAAGCTGGTCTGACCAGCGTGGTTTGGATGGTTGTCTGCAAAGGAGGTGGAGAAGAGGACATGTTAAGTGGGTTGTTGTAGATGTTCTGGAAACAAGAGTGTGGAAGGCAGTCTGTAATTTGACGGTGTCGAAGGTGGTCTGTAAAGTGGGTGTGTGTACAGACCAGCTTCCACAGCCACACTTTGAAGGGCACTTTACACACACCCACCACTTACATACCATCTTCCTCAAACACTTTGCACACTACCTTCCAAACCCACTTTGCAGCTGACCATCCACAACCTCAAAGATTACAGACCACCTTCCACCACACAATTTTCAGACAACATTCTCCAACCCATCTTTGCCAACCAAGGTCCACTCTTCCAATTTAGAGACCACCTTCCACACCCCCACTTTACAGACCGCATTAACACTCTCAATATAGAGACCACCTTCCACACCCCAATTTCACGGAAGACCTTCTACAGAACACTGTAAAGGCAACTTTTGAAACCTACCTTCCACACTCCCACCACTTACAGAACAACTTCAACAGTCGTCTTTGCAGATCACTGTAAAGTTGGGTGTGAAAGGTGTTCCGTAAGGTGAGGATTGGGAACGTGGTCTGTAAAGTGTGAGTTTGGTAGGTGGTCTGTAAAATTGATGTCCAAGTCAGCCTGTGAAGTGAAGGTGTGGATGTTGGTTGGTAAAGATGGATTGTCGATGTTGGTCTGGACATTGTGGTGTGGAAGTTGGCCTGTATCCGTTAGGGGTGCAGAAAATGATTTTCCAAGTTGACTGTGGAAGGTGCTATGTAAGAGTTGGGTGTGTGGAAAGTGGCCATTATGAATTGTCTGTGGAAAGTGGCCTGTGAAGAGCATGTGGGGAACATGGTTCTGTAAGTTTTGCGTGTGTGGATGGGGGTCTGTAAAGTGGAGGTTTGGAAGATGTTCTGAAAAGTGAGGGTTTGGAAGGACTAACAGACCAGCTTCCACAGCCACACTTTGAATTCCAGCTTCCACAGAACCTCGACTTACAGACCAACATCCACAGTTACCTTTGCAGATCACTGTAAATGAGTGTGTAAAAGGTGGTCTCCAAGGTTCGGGTTTGGTAAGAACTCTGTAAAGTGGGCATTTGGAATGTGACCTATAAAGTAGAGTGTGCAAGGTGATCTGTAACGTAGGTGCTGATGGTATGCAAAGGGGGTGTGGAAGCAGGATTATAATGCGGGGGTGTGCAACTTGGCATTTGAAGGGTTTTGGACGTTTTTCTCTAAGGTGGGCGTGTCGATGGTGGTTCATAAAGGGAATTATTGGAGTTGCTATGTAAAGCCTATTGTGGAATATGGTCTGTATATTGTGATCGTGGAAGATGGTCTGTCAAATGGGGTGTGGAAGGTTGTCTTTAAAGTGGGGTTTTGATAAATATTTTTAAAGTGGGTATGAGGAAGCTAGT
The DNA here is from genome assembly GCF_017639515.1 of Carcharodon carcharias. Lineage (NCBI taxonomy): Eukaryota > Metazoa > Chordata > Chondrichthyes > Lamniformes > Lamnidae > Carcharodon > Carcharodon carcharias. The sequence goes on along the minus strand of NC_054484.1, from coordinate 112,031,996 downwards.
GTTTAATTTCAGGGTGTGGAAGATGGTCAATAAAGTGGGGGTGTTTAATGGTATTTAATGGGGAGTGCGGAATGTGGTATGTAAATGTGATTGTGGATTTAGGTCCATAACTGCTGTGTGGAATGTGGTCCCTAAAATGGGTTTAGGGAAGTGGTCTGCAAATGCCTGCTTTGTAATGCATACTTTCTCGAATGAGATTTGTGGAAATTTGTATTTAAAGGCTAGTGTGGATGGTGGTTATTAATTTGGGGATTTGGAAGTTGGAATTTAAAGGAAAGGTTTGGAACGTGGTCTGGCAATTGTGGTGAGGAGGGGTTCATTGGAGGGGTTGTTGAACGTGGTCTGTTAGGAGGGGGTGTGGATGGTTTTCTGTAAAGAGGAGGGTGTGGATGCAGGGCTGTGCAGGGGGCTTGGAATGTGGTCATTCAAGGGGAGCGGGTTTGGTGGTTTGTAAGTGATTTTGGAAGGTGTTCTCTATAGGGTGGTGGGGGTGGGGTGGGTGTGGTGGCGCCTGCAGGTTGTCTGCAAGCACTGTGGTGTGGAACTTGGCCTGTAATTGTAGTTGTGGAAGGTCGTGTGGTAATTGGGGTATACAAGGTGGACTGTAATCAGTCATGTGCAGAAGGTTGACCCACCAGGTGGCTCTGGACGGCGGTCAGGAAATGTATTGTGAAATATGTTAGGAAAAGGGAGTGTGGAAAGCGACCTGTAAAGTGAGGGTGTGGAATGTAATCTGTTTGGTGGGCGTGTAGAAGGCGGTCTGTTAGGTGGGGGTATAAAAGGTGGCCTATAAATTTCGGGGTGTGGAAGGTTGTCTGTAAGGTACGGGCTTGAAAGATGTTCTGTCTCATGCGGTTTTGGAAAATGATCTGAAATGTCTGGGTATGCAATGCGGCCTCGAAATTCTGTTTGAAAGGTGATCTATAAATTGGGAATGTAGCGGGTGGTCTGTAAAGATTATTCTGTGTGGTCGCATTTGTAGGGGCAGGTGAGGAAGGTGGATTGTGAAGTGTGGAGGTTGAAGGAATTGTATAAAGGCGGTGTGTGGAAGTTGGCCTGTAAAGTTGCTCTTTGGAAGGTGCTTTGCAAATGGGGGTGGGTGTGCAACTGTGTCCGTTAAGGCACTATGCCATGTGGTCTGTGTCGTTCAGTGTGCAATATTTTCTGTAAAGTGGGCTGCGGTTGGTGGTCCGTTGACGGGTTGTGGAAGGTGTTCTGCTGAAGGGAGGTGAGGATGTAGGTCCATGAAATGTGTTGAAAGGTGGGCTGTAAACGGGGATGAGAATGGTGATCTGCACAGATAACTGTAGAAGCTTGTCTGTAAAGTTGTCGGTGGTTGGTAGGCTTTAAAAGGGGTTTGGAAGATGTTCTGTAAAGCGGGGCGCAGATGTAAACTGGTGATATGGAACATATGTGTAAAGGGTGCTGTGGATGTTTGCCTGTGAAAGGAATATGGAAGGTGGACTCTAAAGGGAGGTGTAAATGGTAAATTGCTAAGGAAACTGTGGTCTGTAAGCGTGGGAATGTTGAAGGTGGTCTCTAAAGTGGGTTGTAGAAGGTGGTCTGTAAATTCTGGGTGTAGAAGGTGGTTTGTTAATTGGGTAGTGTGGAATGTTGTCTGTAAAATGGTGCTGCGAAGCTGGTATGTAAAGGAATGTTGTGGGGGGTGTGTGGAAGTTAGACAATAAAACATGGGTTTGGAAGCTGATAATTACATTGGGGGTTGAAAGGAGGTCTGTAAGATGGGAGTGAAGAAGGAAGTCTTTATAGTGTGGGTGGGGAAGAATATCTGTAAAGTGGGGGTGTGGATGGTGGTCTGTAAAGTAGGGGTGTGGAAAGTGTTGATAATGTGAGGTTGTAGCATGTTGTCTAAAAACTGCTCATATGCAAGTCTTTCTGTAAAGGGGGTTTGGGATGTTGTCTGTCTAGTGAGTGTGTGGGAGGTGGACTTCAATGCAAAAGGGGCTGTGGAACGTAATCTGTGAATTGGGGATTTTGAAGGTGGTCTGTAAAAAGAGTGTGTGGAATGTGGCCTGCAACGTTGACAGGAATCATCTGGTATATAAAGTAGGGGTGTGGAAGGGCAACTTTAAATAAGGATTGGGAGGGTGGTCTGCAAATTTGGCGTGAGGAATGTCATCTTTAAAGTGAGTGTGTGGAAGGTGGTATGTAAAGTAGGGGTAAGGAAGGTGTAAATGGTGTCCGTGCAGGGTGGCTGAAGAATGGCTAACGCTGAGCTTTTGTGCTGCCTAGCCCAGAATGTCATCTTGAGGAGGTCAGAGACTGAATCCTCCTCAACAGTGGCCACTGTTCAGACGCGGGTGAGTTCAGAATTAAATCGCCATATTCACACCGTTGTTCCACATGGTGCACGTCATGGATAAAGGATTCCACAGGTTCAGCTACTAGACACCCTTGTTAAATTTGGCCCTTCCCATGACTTTTCTCCCTCTTGGGATGAAGGGAAGTACGAATCATGTTTTAACATGTCACAGGCTTTGGTGGGTGTTTCATCTATGGCTTGCCATAATATCGTCTGCCATTGGCTCAATGGGATGAAGCAATGTGCTCCCTTATTTGGCCTCTGAATTTCCATTTTTGTCTCTAGCAGGTCTGTACCTCAGAAACACAAGAACATAGAAAATTGGAGCAGAATTAGATCATTCTGGCTTTCGACCCTCTCTGCTATTCAATACAGTTATGGCTGTTACTCTTTCTCAACGCAATGCTCCCTCTCCCTCCCCATTCCCCTTGAGGCCTTTGCAGTCCTGAAATCTATATTCATCCTTGTTAAATATATTGCCAGACTTGACATACCCTGCCTTCAGTCGGACAGGGCTGCACAGTTTCACCAACTTTGGGGCGAAGAGGTTTCTCCTCTTTTCAGCGCTAAATAGCCTGTTCCATACGCTGCGAATGTGGCGCAATGTTCTGTCCCCCATTCTGTCCCCTTCCCCCAGCCGGAGGAAGCATCATCCCTGCTTCCAGTCCATACACCCCTGTCATAATTTAATACGTTTCAGTGAGATGCCCTCTCCTGGTTCAAACCAGCAGTGAATACAGGCCTGCTCGGTCTAATCTCCTCGTACGGCAACTGATCACAGGAATGAGCCTGGTCAACATTCCCTGCACTGCATCTGTGGCATTTATACTGCAGTAAGAGATCCTTGTTCCTTTATCCAAGTCCTCTCTCAATGAAGGCCAACAAACCATTTGCCGTCTGAAATGCTTGTTCTACCTGCATGAGTGCTTTCAGTGATTGGTGTTCAAGGCACCTCCCACCACCTTCAAAAGGGCAATGAAGGATGGGTCATAAGTTCTGGACTGGCCAGCGATGCCCACATGCCACAAATTAAACTTTAATATTATTGTAAGATGTCATGCAAATAAGAGTGATTAAAAGTGTACAATTTCTGAGCCACTGCAGGCACTTCTATTCTCTCCTTTCTTCATTCCCGGTGTTAGAAGGGTGAAGGGGAGACCATCTTTGACCTCAGGAGAAGGTCCCAGCACCAGGTCACCTCGGAGGAAGATAAGGACGTTTATTCGACACAAGCAGAGGTGTCCCAGGATTCATCTGCACCCTCACCAGTACAGAACCACAGGCTCCGGTGGGTCATTGATTGAGTTTTGACTGGGGCTCACTATCTGATGGTCACCTCACACACACACGTGACCAGAGCAGGCAGAGGCTGTGAGGGCCAAGCTCTCTTGTACGCAGAGGAGAGCTGGAGAACAAACATCTTTTAAAGCCGAGTCCAATGATTAGCATCTGGAAGTAGCCATGGAGAATAAGTGACATTTTTGGAAAGTGTCAGAGAAACAGCAGTCAGAGGATTCACAGTCCCTCAACAGAGTGACACGTGAAAATGAGGAGACTGTCCGTGAGCTTTCAGATGTTGTATCACTTACATGTAAGTACATGGAAGTCTCTTATGGAAAGGGTGGTAGACACCTTGGAGATTCTGCCGTGTATGGGCGTTGGCCTGTGCACCACCTCTGTGATCAAGGCTGTGTTCCAGCAGTGGTTATGTAAAACGCGGGCGGGGCACCTCCATCTCCTCCAGACACTCCTTCACAAAAAGGAAAAGGCGAGGGGCCCTCAGACCCACAGATGGATGAGGAATATTAGACAGAGACTCCGGGGTGAATCCATCCAGTAAAATTGAGTTTTTCCATGTAAATGGTGGTGAACAACTGAACAACTCACTGGCGGAGGACTTGACACCACATGTATCCACATCCTAAATGATGGCTGTGCTCAGCACATCATTGTGAAATACATGACTTAAACATTTGCACCAATCTTCAGCCAGAACTCTTGAGCAAATGATGCAATTTGCCTTCTTGGGAGGTTCCCAGCATGTCAGATCCCAGTCCTCAACTCATTCTATTCACACATAGTGATATCAAGAAATGTCTCAAGGCACAGGACACTGAAGAGCCAATGGGTCCTGAAACTATCTCGGCAAGAGTATTGCAGACTTGAGCTCCAGAAAGTGCCCACCACTAGTCAAGCTGCTGCATTACAATTAGAACAGTGGCATACCTTGCTATCAAGGCAGCATTTGTAAAAAGCCTGGCTTCGAGGAGCCCTAAGAAAATGGCAGCCAATGGGAATCATGGGGAAAACGTATTTAATGTTTGTAGTCATATCAAGCGCAATTGATGATAGTTGTTGCAGTTCACTAATCTCAGCTCTAGGATCGCTTCAGGATCCCCTCAAGGAGTTTGTTCAGTCCAACCAGCTTCCGTTGTTGAATAAATGAACTTTCCCCATTATAAGGTCAGAAGTATTGCTGTTCCCTGATGATTGAACTATGTTCGATACCATTCACGCTTCAGCAAACACCCAGGCAATTCAAGAACAAATGCGCTAAGACCTGGGCAGAACCCAGTATTGGGCTGACAAGTGGCAAGGAAAATTAACGAAGCACAAATATCAGGCAGTGACTATCTTCAGCATAATAGATTTTAGCATTCACCCCATAGCTTCCAATAGCATTGTCATCAGGGAATCCCCGAGTATTAACATTCTGGTGTTTACCATTGACCAGAGACTGAACTGCACCGAAACATAAACACTGTCACTAGAGGAGCTTGCCAGTGGTTCGGAATCCTGTGGCCAGTATATCACCTCTCAACTCCTCAGAGTTTGTCAATGGTCTACAAGGCACTGGTCAGGAGCCAAAAGGATTAACCCCCGCTTGCAGAAATAAGTGCAGCTCCACAACCACTAATTGAGTTTGAAACAATCAAGACAAAACAGTCCACTTTATTTGACCACAGCGACAAACATTCGCTCCCTCCACCACCATCACACAGAGAGAGCTCTGTCTACGGTCCACAAGATGCACTGCAGGAACGTACCAAGGATCTTCGCACAGCACCGGCCATTACCGTCTAAAGAACAAGGGCAGCAAAGACACGATAACAACAGAACCGGGACATTACCCTCCATTTCATGCACCATTGTAACATGGAAATATATTGCCGTTGATAAACGTGGCTGTTTCAAAATCCTGGAACTCCCTAAAAGCGCTGAGTATATCTAGGACACATGGACTGCAGTAGTTCAAGAAAGTAGCTTACCACCACCTTCTCAAGTGCAGTTTGGGATAGGCAACATACACTGGTCCATCCGGAGATGCACACATTCAATCAATATATATATATATGGAAAAAGAATGGTTTACAACCAGCGTGACTGGGTGAAAAGCAGTTCCAACTGGAACCTCAACATGAAGTGGGTGAATGAAAAAATATTTTATCAAAGTTCACATGGAAACCACCCTAAACGAAAACCACAGGTAATGCCAGGGGAGTGGCACATGTAGATATAATTGTTTCTCAGGGGTTAGTCTGTCTATGGCAGGCATTACACATAGGTTTTCTGTTTGCTATGTACTGATCTCCAGACTTGTCACAATTCAGCCTTATAGATTAGATATATGGTGTTGAGGAAATCCATCTGACCAATTTAAGCTCAATGGATGTCTCACTCCCACATCGTCCAGGTTTGTCCTAAACCACCTCAAGATTTCTGCCACTCCCTCATCATCAATGCCCTACATGGAAGACTGTTGCACACAATGATCATTATTTGTGTACAAAACTTCCTAATGCCAATCTTCAATTCATTTTCTAGCAGTTGAATCCATGCCTGTTGATTAGCTAGAGTAACGGGAATGATACATCGCCACCTAGTTTGACACTCAGTTTCCTGACAGTAACACTGAATGAATGATGACATAGTTTCAAGTCAGTTCATTGAGTGGCCTGGAGGGGAATTTACAGATGGTGGCGTCCCCATGTGCACGTTATCCCTGTCCTGCTACATGATAGTAGCCATAGTTTTGGAAGATTCAGGAGAAGGAGCCATGGTGAGTCGCCTCAGTGCATCTTGTGTATGGTACACACTGATGCGACTGTGATACAATGGTCTTGGGGGTAAATGATGAAGGTGGTGGATGGATTGCCAATCAAGCAATTTGCCTTGCCCTGGATGGTCTGCAGCTTCCTGAATGTTTTGGAAGCTGCAGTCATCCAGGTGATTGGAGAGTATTACATCACACTGTTGCTGTGTGCCTTGCAGGTTGTGGACTTGTATGGGGATTCAGGCGGCGAGTAATTCACCGCAACGTTTCAAATTCTCCGACCTGCTCTTGAAGTCGCAGTACTTATATGGCTTTTCCAGTTCACCTTCTGGTCAATGATAACCAGTAGGATATTGCATTGGTCCCTATATGACACACTTATTCAAGTGCTATCTTAATGACAAGGGCAGTCAATCTCGCTCTAACCTCTAGAGTTCAGCTTTGTTGTCCAAGTTTGAATAAAACACTGTAAATACAGTCAGAGCTGAGTGATCCTGGCGGAGATAAATCTGAGCGTTAGCGAGCAGAGTATCGCAGAGTGAAAAAAATAAATCGTATCCATGGCACTTCTCATTACATTGATAACTGGATGAGCCCTTGGACGTCATAATATTCATGGCTACGGGCCAAGTGCTGGTAAATGGGATTAGGTGTGTAGTTCAAGTGTTTCTCACGTGTCGATGCAGACTTGATGGGCCAAGGGGCCTCTTCTGCACACTATCATTATGCGATCCCAAGAAATTTAATTTGTGGAACGTCTACGAGATGGATTTTTGGAGGAGCCCAATAGGGAACAGGTAATTCCAGATTTAGTGATTTGAAATGAGGCAGATTTCAAAAGGAAGGTTATGGTGAAGGAAAACTTAGGAGGAAGTTACCATAATATGAAACAATTTACCCTGGAATTTGAGAGTAAAAAGCTGGAATCATATTTAACGGTATAACACGGGCAGGCATGCATACATACAAAACATAAACAGGCAGACTTAGAGAATCAAAAAGACTAACACTCTAACCAGGACAACCACACAAAAACATCATTCTATGCCTCACTCAATGTTGTTATCCCTCTGTTTCTATCTCCCTTTGTCTCTCTCTTTCTCTCTCCCTCGCTCTCTTTCTGACATTCACAAACACACGTGCACACACACACTTTCATACAAACACACACTCACGCAGACAGACACAGACACACATAATAACAAAGACACCATAAAAATGCACAAATGCTAACACGCATAAGACGCACGCATACTTACAAACATAATTACAGAAACAGACGCAGTAGTAAGCACATATTGAAAAATTCTCACATAAACTCTCTGACACACAAATACACAGAAAAAAAAACACACACATGCACAAGGGGAAACATGTTTAAAAACACAAAAATACACACAAACTTTCACAATGCAGAGAAACGTTTACAAAAACGCAGTGAAGTTTAATCCATAGGAAAACGCTTTCTCTCTCCCTATCTCTCTCTCCTACACAAATAGATGTTCATCAACAAACACATGCAGACTCAAACCCACAAAAACACGCAAACAAAAGCAAACAAACACACACACAAACACACTTGCATTCATTCACATGCACACATGTACCCACGCCCATTAACACAAATAATCCAACACAAGAAACAGAAAAACACACAAGAACTCATGCAAACACAGACACATACATGCACTGAAGCACACACACACACTCACATGCACGCACACATGCACACACACAAAAACGAACACAGACACTGACATACATGTAGGCACCTGCATTTACAAAAAATCACTTGCACACACAAACACACACGCACACACAGAGGAGAACCCAGGCACTTTTCAAGCACAATTATTGGCAGGATATAAATGGTGGCATTGACAGCTAAACACACCCTTTAAAATGCATGGACACAACTCACAACCACACACTTGCAGGCACAGACTCGAACACACGGAGAAAATCATAAGCACAAAAAACAGAAAATTGAACATGCACACACACAAACGCACACAAAGTCTTACATGCGCACACCAAAGGCAAGCAGTTTCACATATACAGGCACATGCACGCACTGAATCCCACACAGACACACACACACACACACACGTACACACACGTACACACATGCACAGGCATGCATTCAAACAAAAGAGCAAGGGGCTCACTTACAGCATCAAACGACTAACACACTAACTGGAACAGCTGCAGAGAAGCATCATCTTATCCCTCGCTCACTCCCTCTATCCATCTGTCTCTGTCACTCTCTGGGTCTCTCTCTCTCTCTCGCACTCTCTCTCACACAGATATTAACACACATGCACACTTACACTTGCACTGACACACACACACAAGCACACTCACGTACACACACACACACACAGACAGAAGCACACAAACACACGCACACAATCATGCATAAGCACATGGATATGCATGCACAGACGCACTGACACACAAGCGCGCACGGCTGGAAACATTCTCACGCGCACCCACATAAAAACACAAGTACGCATGTGGACTCAATCACACAAACACACAGAAACTGTTCCCCACAGACATTCAGATGGACTCATATAAAGACGGACTCGAACACAGACACACACACTAAGAGACAATCATATGCATATGCTTATGCATGAACAGACGCACTGAAACACTTGAAGTGCACATGACTGCAAGTGGTCACTCGCACACACACACATATAACAATGCTCACAATTACACATGGAGTCACACACGAACACGCACTTACAATCTCACACACGGACTCGCACACAAACACACACACTTGCACACCTGCACGAGTATGAACACATACATTCATGCACAGATCCACTGACCCATAAGCAGCACAGACAGCTGCACGCAGTAACAAGCATGCAGCCGCGCAGTCACAGAAAAGGAAATCACAGCCATACACACAGACACACGCATGCACACACACACACACACACACACACACAGACACTCACACTCACACATACAAACACGTGTGGAAAAACTGAAACACATTTACAGAATCACACGCACACAGACACACACATACACGGAGTCACATACTCTCTCTCACACACACGCACATGCGCACACACACAACCTTATAAACACACATAGATATATGCAGGCAAATACGTACACATACAAAAAAATAACAGGTGAACATACAGAATCAAACTGACTGAAACACTGACCATCGCACCCACAGGCAAACATAATTCTCTTTCTCTCTCTCTCTCTCTCGCTCGCGGTCACTCTTTCATTATCTCTCTCGCTTTCTCATTAACAAGCACACTTCTTCACACACACACACACACTAATAGGCAAACACATAGAAACTCTCACGAACACTGACAAACAAACGTGCAGAGAAGCACATGCAAACACAGAGAAAAACAAGTTAAAAGAATCGCACAAACACATGAAGACGCTTTGACGCACAGATAAACTTTCACACAAACGCACACTCATACATACAATAATGTTCAGAGGAAAACACTCTTTCTTGCACAAACACGGGTTCATGAACACGCACATGCATACACAGATACACATAATCGAAAGCTCAGAAAACCACACACACAAACACTCACACACATGCACACACACAAATGCACTCACGCTCATTCACACAAATCATTCCATACATGAAGCTCAAATATGCACACGCACACAGGCAAACGCAGACACATATACATGCACTGAAGAACCCACATGCATGCACAAATGCACCAAAAGAAACAATTACACAGAAACAGGCAAACATGCACTCATGGTCAAACACAAAATCACACGCACACATACACAAGCGAACATACAGACAGAAACAGACACACACACATACCCAAACATTGGGACACACAAACACTTGTCAAGGCCAATTGGGGTGGGATATAAATGCTGGCTTAGGCAGAAAAACACATATCCTTTAAAATATATTTTAATACACAATCACGCACTTGCACACACACGCAAACTCAGAGAATGAAACAAGTGTACCAACACACATAAGTACATGCACACACAAACACAAACTCTCATTTGCACACTCATTTCCACACACTGATTCACATATACATAATCACGGACAAGGAAACACAAACTCACAATCTTTCTCCCACACACACACACACACACACAAACAGGCACATATACGCTCAGAGGAACCCACATTTACTCACATGCACACTCATCTGGTCATGCATATTCACATACACATAAACTAGCACACACACTCTCAAACACCAACATACCGATACACAAGCACTTCTCAAGGGCAATAACGCGTGGGAAATAATTGATCGCCAAGCCAGCAAAATCCGGATAAATAAAAGCGAATTTGAGGCACTCACACCTGCACTGACACGCAATCACACAGACACACACACACACATAAACAAAAACAGAGTCACAAACATGCACACACACACACACACACACAAACACACACTCACACACAAGCACACACACACACACACACAAACACAAAGAAACACACACACACACACACAAACACAAAGAAACACACACTCACACACACACATCCACAAGCACCTACAGGGATTTTGTTGTTAACAGAAATAGCCACACTCACATGCACGCACAGAAAAACTCACACCAACAACCTCTGGCACACAAACACACAGACTCAAGCAAACAAATGAATGTACTGAAGCACACACACGCTTACCTGCACGCAGAGAAACACATACAGAGAAAAAAGGCATACATATAGACACACATTCTAACAAGAACCCACATACACACATCACACACACACACAGGTGCACGCATGCGCTCATAAAGTCAAACCCACTGAATCCAAAACACATAAACATACAAATGAGCTAATAGAAACTCATCCACAAATGCACACACACACACACACACACACACACACACATGCGCACACACTCAAGCAGTCACAGTAACATGCACACACAATCAAAACAACATATTCAGTTCGGTTCACTGAAACACGCATGTGAACACACACATGTGCGCGCAGACACACACACGCACACATTGACACAGACACTCATACGGATGCAAACATACTCACGTGCATAATGATGCACACTTACTCACAAATATAATCACAGAAACAGAAACACTTACATGCACACACTGAAAAATTCTCACATTGAACGTCTGACACAGAAATACAGAGAAAGAGACTTGCATGCACAGAGAGAGAAACATATAAGAACAAGCATGTAAACGCATACAGAGACATTCACACACAGAGAAACTCCCACACAAAGGCAAACAGACACATAGACAGCAATAGTCACAGAAAAAAACATGCATGCCTCTCTCCATCTCTCTCTCTATTTCTCTTTCTCTCTCTCTCTCTCTTACACAAACACACGTTTATGGATACACGGATGCAGACACACAGAAGCACACAAAAATGCTCATGCACGCATTCATGAACAGTCATACGTGCACTAACTTTGATTCACACAAACAAACCCAATCAAGGAACTCAAACACATAGACACAAGCAAAAAGACATATGTACTGAAGCACACACACACGCTTACAGACATTCACTGAAACATGGAATAGAAAGAGGAACGCACGTAGGTACACACACTAAGAAGCACACAGGCAGACACACACACACATGCACACAGCAACACACAATCACTGGCCAAGGGCAAATAGAGGTGGGATATAAATGCAGCAAGAGACAATTTAGCGCACAATTCACAAAAATGCATTTAAAAACCTCACACTCACACACTCGCACATACAGAAAAACACGCACACACAGACAAACACATGCACACACACATACAGACAAACACATGCACGGGCACACACACACACACACACACACAGACACACACACACAGACACATGCACACACAAATGCATACATGCACCCACATTTGCACTAACACACACAATCCCATACTTAGAAACACACACTTACATACGCAAACTCAGACACATACTCTCACAAACACCCACATGTGCGTGCACATACTCACACATGCACACACATATACAATCTCATCCTCAATCCAATTTCAAGAACACACACGTGCACACACACACATACACACGCACACAGACAAACACACAAACACACATATAATAACACAGACAATCATATGGATGCAAACATACTCACGTGCATAATGATGCACACTTACTCACAAACATCACAGAAACAGAAACACTTACATGCACACACTGAAAAACTCTCACATTCAACATCTGGCACACAAATGCATACAAAAAAAGGCATGCTCACAGAGAGAAACACGTAAGAACAAGCACACAAATGCACACAGAGAAATTCACACACAGAAAAACTCCCCAACAGATGTAGGCACAAAGACAGAAATATTAACAGGAAAAAATGCATGTCTCCCTCTCTCTCTCTCTATCTCTCTTACAGAAACACACATTCATGGATACACTGATGCAGAAACACACAAGCATACAGAAACGCATATACACATATTAATGGACAAACACACGTGCACTAACACTGCTTCACACAAACAATCCCAATCATTGAACTCAAACACATACACACAAGCAAGAAGACATATGCACTGAAGCACAGACATGCTTACATACACTCACAGAAACATGGATTAGAAACAGGAACATACGTAGGCACATACACTTACAAGCACAAAGGCACATACACTTACACGTCAACACACACACACTGGCCAATGGCAAATATGGGTGGGATATAAATGCTGCAAGAGACAACAAAGCCCACATTTCATAAAAATGCATTTAAAAAACTCACACTCACACACTCGCACTTACAGAAAAAAATACACACACACACACATGCACATACACATATACACACAAGCACATGCACGAGCACACACAGACACACATACATGCACACACAAATGCATGCATGCATGCACAAATGCATTAAATACACAATCCAATACTTAGAAACACACACATGCAAACACGAAGACACATACACAAATGTGTGCGCACATACAATTACTCACGTGCACACTAACACAATCTCATCCTCAATCCAATTTCAAGAATACACACGTGCACAAACACACACACACAAACACACACACACACACACACACACACACACACAAATACACACACAAAGTCATTCACCCAGACACACAATGAAGCACATATTCAATCTCACACAGAAAATGGCAACGGGAGACGCACACACACGCAAACAGAGAGACACAAATACTTTAGAAAACACAGACACACACACACACTTGGACAATCATAAAATCACAAATCAAATACACACAGATGTACTGTCAAACACATACACACAGACACGCACAAACACATACACACTCAGAGAAACACACACGTTCAGACACACAAACAGGCACACAAACAAACACACGCAGAGACCAACACAAAGATGAACACATGCACTCATCTGCACTTTTGCAGATGCAGAAGCACGCCAATATTCACCTATACATATGCACGCAGTCAAAGACGGGCACAATCACTGAGTGCTCTCTGACACTGTCGTATACACTCCCACATGAACACAGACATGCACATACCAATACAAAAATTGACACACACACTCACACACTCGAACACACAGACACTCACACTCATACACAAGGACACAGTGGAGTATTGTTTTGAACCACAGTACAGTTCTTAAGTTGGAGTTTGGTATCTGAGGGAAATTAAAGCTAATTTCTATCTACAATCTAGCCTTACTTTAATTCTGTAATTATATTGCTCGTTGGGATGGGAGAAGGTGAGTTTTTTAGGCCAACTTTAATAGAATGTTTAAGGAGGCTCTGTTAGCAGTTAAGTTTTCATAGGCTAGATGCAGAGAAAGCAAAAACAGGCCAAATTAATTTGCTGAATTTGCCTCTACTGGAGTGCTGCTTTGGGCTGCAGTAGTGTGATTAATTTGAAGTTGTTATGAAGTTAGTTTCTGAGGGAGTTCATTGATGTGGGGACGAGGTGATACATTGAGCGCCGTGAGCATGGTCAGTTAAGGATATACTGAACGTAGGGCTTCTGTTTTGTAAGCTTTTATTTTGTGGTACATCGGTTGTAAGTGTTATGTGCAGCAACAGCGAGGAGCACGGAGGAAGGGCCCTGGAGCAACTGATATTATTTGACATGATGGACAACTCAAAATAATTAATATCAGTTTAAAGGGCACATCGTGGCAAGAGATCTTAAAGCCACGGAGTTCTCAACCTGCTCTATGACGGAAGCCGAGATCATTTCCGGTGCCGAGGTTCAGCATGTGAGAAGGAAGTGTCTCCCGCTGCATCTCCTGGTAGTCCGCATTTCAGAGCTGGAGTGGCTGCTGGGGAGCATATGCGAGGGGGGGGGGGAATATTGCAGATAGAACTTATTGAGAGGTGGTCACACGGCAGGTTAAGAGCCCACAGGCAGGAAGGGAGTGGGGTACCAGGCAGAGCAACAGGACTCAACAGGCAGTGCATCAATCTCCTGTGGCTATTCCCCTGTCAAATAGATGATACAAAATCTCAGATCCTCACAGTGCTAAAGAAAAATTGAATCTGCACTGGCACGAGAAAAACATCTATCCTAATGCATTAACACATTTACCAGGAGTTCGCTCATAGACTGAATTATATGGCATTCTAAGTGCTCCTCCAGGTACTTTATAAAGGATGCGAGGCAACGCGAAAACCATCCTCCCAGGCAGCCCATTCTAGGCACTCACAGCCCACTGTGAAAAAATGTTTTTCCTCAATTCCCCCCTAATTTTCCTCCCCCTCAAATTGAAATCGGGTCCCCTCTTCAACTAAGTGTGCCAGTTGCTATCTATCGAAACTGACCATGCCCCCCATAATATTTCACTTCTTGACAGGTCGCCCCTAAGGCTTTGCTGCTCAAACTAAACTTCCCAAGACTATCCAAACTCTCTTCATAATTTAAATGTTTTATACTAGGCAATGCCCTAATAAGCATCTCCTGTTCCCTCTTCCAGTACAATCACATGCTTCCGGCATCGTGGCGAACAGAACTGCACACAGCGCTCCAGGTGGCCTCACCAATGTTCTATACAATCCTACATGATTTCCCTACTTTTGCAACCTATGCCTCTATTAATGAAGGCAAGTGACCAATGTGCCTTTTTCACCACCAAGTAAACATGCCCCTCCACCTTCAGAGAACTTTTGACTCTCACGTCAAGTCCTGTTTGTTCCTCAGAACTTCCTAGTGCCATGCCGTTCATTGAATACTTCCTTTTAAAATTACTCCTTCCAAAGTATATCACCTCACATTTTACAGGGTGTAATTTCATCTGCCAGTTATATGACCTTTTGACTATCCCGTCGAAGACACTCAACCTCACAGTTAACCACCCGGCCTATCTTTCTGTCATCCACACACTTTCATACCCTTCCATACACAAAGTCATCTCTGATGTTTATATAAATGACTTATAATAGCGGCCCCAGCACAGATCACTGTAGTATGCCACTGGACACTGTCTTCCAGTGACTTATGCATCCTTCTGTCAACATGCTCTGCCTCCTACAACTAAGCCAATTTTTAACCGATCTTGTCAAATTGCCATGTATCCCATTTCCATTTGCAAACATTATCTGTCTCCCATGTGGGACCTTATTAAAGTCTTAGCTGAATTCGATATAAACTACATCAGCTGCGCCACCCTCATCTACACACCTGGTCACCTCCTCAAAAGATTCAATCAATGTTGTTATACATGACTTCCCTCTGACAAATCCATGCTGATTACTCCTGTTTGAACCTTGCATCTTCAAGTGGACATAAAATCTCTCATTCAGAATTCTCTGCAATAGTTCCATCACCACTGACTTGAGAGTACCTTCTCTGTGGATCCCTGGCTTATCTCTACAACCCTTCTTAATTAGCAGAGCCACATCAAGTATTCTCCAGTCCTCGGCCACTTCCCTCGTGGTAGGAGAGCAATTAAAAACTGAGTTCAGAGCCAAAACTATCTTTGCATTTCCCTCCCTCAGAAGACTGCGACAGAAAACATTCAGACCTGGATATGTGTCTAATTATAAGCCTGCCAACACTCCTAAGTATTGTCACTCACGATATGAATTTGCTCAAGAACCTCGCAGTCTCCGTCCCCGAGATTGATATCCTCTTCCTCAATCTCTTGGGTGATGATGGATGAGAAGTGTTCGCCCGACAATCTACCAATGTCCTCTGGCTCCACCCATACAGATCCCCCTTTGATCCTAGTGGGCCCTACTCTTTCCCTGGTTATCCGTTTCCCATCGAAATATATAAGGGATATATTGGTATTTTTCCTAATTTTTCCAGCCAGACATTTCTCAAATCCTCTCTTTGACCTCCAGATATATCACTTTGGAAACCGTTGAGGGGGACGGCCTCTCAGGGGAAAGCACGAACAAACAGAATGGTTGCACCATGTTTGACTCTGCTGCGGTGGAGAGGAATAAACAGTTTGGAATTCATTCGTTATTGGGGATTCAATGGGAAGTGGAATAAGTTGACATTACTGTGGCCACAAATGGGATTCCAGGATAGCATGTTGCCTACTTGTGCTAGGGCCAAGTATCTCTCAGAGTGGTTATAAACATTCTGAAGGAAGAGCCTGAAAAGCCAGTGGTTGTGGCACACATTGGTGCAAATGACATTATAAAAAAAGGGATTAGGTTCTAAGAGCAGAATTTAGGGAGTTAGGAAGTAAGTTCAATAGAACAATCTGAAAGATAGTGATCTCAGGATTGCAACCGCGCCACGTGCTAGCCAGAGTAGAAATAACAAGTTATACTTGGCGACAGTGCGGCTAAAACATGGCGTGAGGGGCGCGGTTTCACATTTTTAGAGTTTTGGGACAGTTTCTGGGATTGGTGGGATCAGTACAAAATTGAAATATGCAGCCAGGCAGGATCAGTCCTGATGTCCTTGGGGGAATATTTGCTAGAGTGGTTGTGGATGATTTAATAAAAATGGTAAGCGGTTGGGAACCTGTGCAAGCTGTCAGAGGAAGTTGAATGAAAGGCAAGAAAAAAAGAAAGGTGAATAAAAAATGTGATAGGGCAGTAAAATAAAGGGCAAGGAACAAACAGGGCCTCAGTGACATTGCGTGGGAACGGGAAAAGTAATGTTAAAAGGCAAACATTGAAGGCTTTGTGCATTAACGTGAGGAGCATTCACAATAAAGTGGATGAATTAACTGCAGAAACTGATATAAACAGGTCTGAAATAGTCGGGATTACGGAAATGTCGCTGTAGGGTGACCAGGGATGAGAACTGAACATACAGCAGTACGCAGCACTGAGGAAGGGCAGACAGATACTAAAACACAGTGGGATTACATTGCTGGTTAAAGTGGAAAGTAAGTCGATTATGAGGAACAATATTAGTTCAGACGTTGTGGACCCTGTTTGAGTAACGATGAGAAACTCGAAAGTGCAAAAATCGTTAGTGGGGCATGCATATAGATCCCTGACCTGCACTGCTGATGATGCGAAAGTCACTAAAGATGAAATTAGAGACTCATTCAATAAAGGAGCATCTGTAATTAAAGGGGAATTTTGTTCTGCATCTAGATTGGGCACACCCAATTAGTAACAATGCTGTTGAGGAGGAACTCCTGGAGTTGATACGGAATGGTTTTCTGTGCCATGGCGTTGGGGAAGCAACTTGAAAACAGAGCATTCTAGACTGGGCATTGTGCAGTGAGAATGCAATAATTGCCAATCCCGTTATCTGAGGCCCCTTGGGGATGAGCACCATGATATGATAGAACTCTTGGTCAAGATGAATAGTGACTTAGCTGAGTATTAGACAATGATCCTGAATCTTAGTCACGCAAACTACAATGTTAAGAGGCGCGAGTTGCCTTTGATGGATTGAGAAACGTTTCTTTAGGAATGATGGTGGAGAAACAATGACAAACATTCAAAGAGGAAATGGCTGAGCTGCAACAATTGCTTACTCCTGTCTGGCGCAAAAGCGAAACAAGGAAGGTTGCAGAACCACAGCTTACAAAAGAAATTATGTTTGTTTTAGATCCAAGGAAGAGACATACAATCTGGATAGAAAAAATGTGGACCGAGATAATTAGTAAGAAGGGTAAAAGAGAGCATGGGAGAAAGCTTGAAAGGAACATTAACACTTTCTGTAAAACCTTCTGTTGGTATGTGAAGATAAAAATATTCATGAAGAAAAATGTAGGTCCCTTACATCCAGAAACAGGGGAATTTATAATGGGAAACAAAGAAATGGCTGATTAAACAAACGACAGTTTATTTCTGTCTGCACAAATTTGGACACAAATAAAATGCCGGGATTCTTTGGGAATACATGGTTTAGTGAGAGGGATTAACTGTAATAAAACAGTATTAGCAGGGAAATGGAGTTGGAAACAGTGCCTGAGATGCTGTGTCAGTGCCGTCAGATATGAATTGGCTCGCGTTGGAGAAGAGGGCATTGTTCAAATTATGGATACTCCTGTGGAAAGCTCACTGTAAGAACCACACAGGTCATCATGATACTTGAAGGTAACAGGCTGTGAAAATGTTAATGATCTACAGAAAGCTCCAGTGTCACTGACAGTGCATGCCTCTGCAGTGACATTTGCTGTAGCTGTTCATAGAGAAGATCACACAGTTGAGGTACAACTTTCCTGATGAATGTCAGAAAATCCCTGCATTGTCTCTCACTCATATCTAGTTAATTGACCCGATTTCGGTACACACATTGGAGTGGCAACTGACTGAATCACCGAAGCCTTTTTCTTGCAGTCACTCAGCATTGAAGTTCCTCCCACAACCAGGTGCTGGTACAAGGGAATCAATGAGGAATTTTAATTGGCCCTTTGGAAGTGGACACTAATGCCAAGGCAACACTAATGGACCCAGATGTGCTACAGTATCTGGTAGACATTGACTTAACCTCCGCTGAAGCACAGGCCGAATTTATCCAAAATCTCATCTCCGCAGTTGGAGTTCAGACTGAGTTTATGGGATCCATGATTGCTGCCATACAGGGTTATATGGCTGCCATCATGGCGGTGGATCTCAGTGCTCAAAGGGACATGCAAATTTGCTCAGCATTCCGGCAATCCATCTTCCAGCAGGTTACTAGGATCACTGAGGGTCGATCCCGTGGGAGTGACAGATTCTCTATGGAGCACGAACCTGCTGTCCTTTCTCAGGTTGACAGCATTTGTTCTCCCTTCAATTCACTCTGCCAGTGTCCTTGCTGTCACCCCCATCAGCCAGACTGATGCTGCACATGTTGAGTTGGTGCAGTCGCAATCTGAGGCCTCAAGCTCCAGAGTGGCTCCAGGCTGTCCAGAAAGACTATCTGCACTCTCCATGTTAAAGTCAGCAGACATCCAACACCGCTGCCAGCACTCGAGCTTCACACTAGATAAGTCAACTGATTGTACAAGACAGGCGCCAATCGAATTTAGAAGCCTGACTAGTTCAGTTTTATCTGTATAATTTGATCTGTTGTTATATAAAGATATTAATAAACAAGTTTGTTTTACTGATTTTTATCGCAGAATGGTGACCAAAGGTGACAACGTCTTATGCAGTATCTGCTAATGTTGTAAAAGTGAAGAATGGTGGGAAAAGGAATTTGTCCATTTGGAACCAGTTTCTTATTAGCAAATCTCCTGTCAAGCATGTAATGGTGTAAGGAGCTCATGAAATATATTCCCTGCGTCTTCTCCTCCTCCTGAGTTGTCCCTCGGATTCCTGGTGACATTGCCCACGCCCACATGATAGTGATGATATTTTTTATCATCCCAGCTGATGTTGCGAATGGGCGAGCCAGATCTCAGGGTAGAACCGAGCTGGATAGACGCTAACACTTAGGTTATTTGCATTGATGCGTGGAGAGGGGCTACTGAACAGCCTCACTGGAGACAGTGAATTAAGTTTTAAAAAAATAATTAAACAATGAAAATGAGCAATAAGACAATGGTCTTTTAGATAGACAGATAAACAGATAGTTAGATCGATAGATAGAAAGATAGATAGGCAGCCAGAAAGGCAGCCAGAAAGACAGACAGTCAGACAGGTGGCTTGGTAAGAATGAAAAAATTACGAAGGCTATCTTATACTCTAATGCTCACGCTAAGTACACAATCCACGCAAACCAAGAGGAAACCTGTACTCAGACACACCAAACTGAATCCAAGTGACGAGTTAAACTCGGAAAATGCAATAGATCTCGTTTCAACCACTCCCTGTCGCTTGTGCCACCGTGAGCCCACTGGTCTCACTGAACTCCTTCTTTTACACGAGCCTTTACAATCTGCACTCTCCAAGAGCACTCTTTAGAATCGTCCCCCGCACTGCCACTTTCTCTCAGGTGCCTACCGCAATGGATCCACTCCGGGGTTTTCAGCTCTCCTTCCAAAGCTCCTCTTCCCTGGGTCATCACATTCATTCAAGCTGCCATCTATGCATTCTTCCTCACCCACTCAGCTATCAACAATACCACTGCTTTACATTCCCATAGCCAAATGTTACTGACATTCAGTTTTTCATTTGGAAATCCTGGCATCCTGCAAGCCTTTTTATCAGGGTAAATCTGTTTCATGCAGATATCGTAACGTGTAAATGTGAAGCTTGGTGCCTTCCACTCAGCTCTTTTTTTTTTCCAATTCACTTATCACACATTTTCCAGGTTCTTGATTCTTGCTTTGGCCAGAAGGTATTCTTGGGACTTTCTCCAGTAACAGTCTCACTTTTAGATTGGGAACCTGTTGGTTCTTTTGGGAAAATGATTCACTCTGTTGTTCGCTCTTCTCTGGCTGCAATCTCCCATTGGCAGCTGATTTCAAACTTATCTCAAACTGGTGGGTTTTATGGGCGGGCTGGGGGGGTGTGGTTTGAGGAACTGGACTTCTGCAGCCACTCTGAAATCCTGTTGCTAGGGAAAACAATTTTTTTTCTGCTCTTGTTTGTTATATTCCTCAAAAAATAAAACTCATTAGATATGCAGACAATTTTTACAGTGAAACTAAAAGTCAATTTTACATTTTCTTAACGCAGATAAGGAAATAAAATTCAAATTTAAACTTAAAAGATAAAACCCATTCGGAACGCCAGAAAGTCCGAAAGCATGATGCCAGAATTCTTGCAGCTTAGTTATAAGGTGGAATTTTGCTGCCAATACCAGTGAACGTGACAGTCGATGCAACTCCTTTGCTCAAACTGTCTCCGTTTGGCCAGTGTTGACATAAGTGACATGATAATCTGAAGTGCATCACTGCATAAAACAATTGACGGCTTCCTTATTGACCTCTACTTGTTAACACTATTAAGAGTTCGACAGAACACCATGAACTTGAATACCTGCTACAGAGTGCAGTGGATGGTTCACTCTGAGCACTTGAGCAATCAGAAGCATTACTTCATTAAACCAATGGTCTGCTCCACGTGGTTCCTGGTCGCTACGTGTCTCTCGGTATGCTCGTATTATATTCACTTTGACGATTGCAGGTCGCAAGTGGTGAGTATTTCTATAACAAAAACAGAATTACCTGGAAAAACTTAGCAGGTCTGGCAGCATCGGCGGAGAAGAAAAGAGTTGACGTTTCGAGTCCTCATGACCCTTCGACAGAACTTGAGTTCGAGTCCAGGAAAGAGCTGAAATATAAGCTGGTTTAAGGTGTGTGTGTGGGGGGCGGAGAGATAGAGAGACAGAGAGGTGGAGGGGGTTGGTGTGGTTGTAGGGACAAACAAGCAGTGATAGAAGCAGATCATCAAAAGATGTCAACGACAATAGTACAATAGAACACATAGGTGTTAAAGTTGGTGATATTATCTAAACGAATGTGCTAATTAAGAATGGATGGTAGGGCACTCAAGGTATAGCTCTAGTGGGGTTTTTTTTAATAATGGAAATAGGTGGGAAAAGGAAAATCTTTATAATTTATTGGGAAAAAAAAGGAAGGGGGAAACAGAAAGGGGGTGGGGATGGGGGAGGGAGCTCACGACCTAAAGTTGTTGAATTCAATATTCAGTCCGGAAGGCTGTAAAGTCCCTAGTCGGAAGATGAGGTGTTGTTCCTCCAGTTTGCGTTGGGCTTCACTGGAACAATGCAGCAAGCCAAGGACAGACATGTGGGCAAGAGAGCAGGGTAGAGTGTTAAAATGGCAAGCGACAGGGAGGTTTGGGTCATTCTTGCGGACAGACCGCAGGTGTTCTGCAAAGCGGTCGCCCAGCTTACGTTTGGTCTCTCCAATGTAGAGGAGACCACATTGGGAGCAACGAATGCAGTAGACTAAGTTGGGGGAAATGCAGCATCACCAACTTTAACTTTAACTCCTATGTGTTCTATTGTACTATTGTCGTTGACATCTTTTTATGATCTGTTTCTATCACTGCTTGTTTGTCCCTACAACCACACCAACCCTCTCCACCTCTCTGTCTCTCTATCTCTCCGCCCCCCACACACACACCTTAAACCAGCTTATATTTCAGCTCTTTCCTGGACTCGAACTCAAGTTCTGTCGAAGGGTCATGAGGACTCGAAACGTCAACTCTTTTCTTCTCCGCCGATGCTGCCAGACCTGCTGAGTTTTTCCAGGTAATTCTGTTTTTGTTTTGGATTTCCAGCATCCGCAGTTTTTTTGTTTTTATATATGTGAGTATTTCTATGTTTAGAGCTATGTGATGAGGGACCGACCTCGGTCTGCATTAGGCCAAGCTCTGGTTCTGTAAGGAGGTCGAAGGCGTTGGGAATGGCTGCCTACTTCAGAATGATCGTATCGAGGCTGCTTCCTCCTTGGTGAACATTCATCAACATTATACACTGTGCATCCTCACATAGCTGCTGCACAGTCTGGCAGCTGGCCGCTACATTCTCAAGGGCAGAAAGCCAGTGACGCAACGAACATGAAATGATTAAATCTTTGGAACAATAGGACTGAAAATGGATTTAGTTACTGGAGCTTTGACATGTGGGCTTAGTGGACCATGTACACTTTCGGGAATCCGCCTGTCCTCTGAAAATAATCGGACCTCTGATCAAACTTCTCCCTGATGAGGTGTAAAACGATGTATTCACCTCAGCCTGCATAGATGGTGTCCGTCACCTCGTGGACACGTCGATTGGGAGCGTACTGAGAGATGAGAGAGAATTCACCCGTTCCTGTTTGCAAATTTCCGCATCCATTGAAGTTCAATGGAACTCTGACCTTAACTGCCACTGATATCACCGTCCTCACCTTGGTGTGAGGCTGTAATTCGTGTTGAAATAGATGACGCAGTTGCGTGACCGACACTTTTTGAATCTGAGTCGCCTCACACTCTTTTCCTGGGTTAGTTCCAGTTCGGCAAAGTTTCCAGGGAAAACGCAGGGTGTGTGGGGCAGACTGCCCCCCCTCCCCCTCCCCCTCCCCCACACGCCCGCTTCCTTTACAGAGTTACGCCTCCCTGCAGACTCTAATTCAAGTGCTGATTGTGTTACAGCCACAGATATACCACAACTATGTACCACACACAGCATCCAGAGCTGGGTCTTCAAATCATCTGTCCTCCACCAATGTATGCAGTAGCTCAAGTCAGAAGCTCCAATAAAGCATACACTCAACCTCTGCTAACTTCCAATTATAGAGGTCAGTCAAAGCCCATCAGTGGTAAATTGGGTCATTATAAATAGCTCCATGCACGGGCGGTGGTTTCCTTCAGTTCCTGAACACGTTTAGCCAGGACTGACTCACACAGGCGTTCATTGACAAGGCACACACTATGATACAAAGACATGTGTCAAAGCTTCTGGAACCGCCTTTCCAACAAGAAGTACCAGGTGAGAGTCACTGTGAAGTGAATGACCGCGTGACGTGCGACACTTCATGTTTTGAGCATCGTAACTCTGGCACCAGTTGCTCTAAACCGCTACACATACGATATTCATATTCGAGGGAAGCTGGGACGGGGCGTGGTGGTGGGAGGGGTGTGGGTGGGGGGCGTGAGATATTGAGTGAAATGTATTCAATATCACATTAAACTGCATAAAACCCAAAGGGAAAAAAATGCAAGAGTAAAGGAGAAAGCCAGAGGGATTGGAAGCAATCGGAGAAGTGTAGCCATGAAGGCACTAAATCATTAAAGGATAATATTTAAATTCAGATGATCTGACAAACCGAATGCAGGTCTTTCTTTCAAATTAACGAGAGGGTTGATGAGGGAAGTGAGCTTGATGTTATGTCTATGAAGAAAGTGTGATCAAGAGTTAATTTTTGGAATCGAGTTAGAAATTGATCACATATATTACAGCGACAGAGTTGGCATGATATTGGTGAAGAACGCAGGACGAATTTGTGGCCGAGTTTTATTCAGATTGGAGGGGAGTTTAAAATGTTGTTACTCAGGAATAGATATGAGTTGCACTGCTGTTTATGATGCAAATAACGGACAAATTATTCTATATAAATTCCATAATTGCTAGGGCTGGAGGAAATAGTTTTAAAAATAGGGATTGCCCTTTTATGACAGAGCTGAAGAGACGTATATTTCTCTCATTGCTGTGTGATTTTGGAAATATTTGAATCAGAAGGCATTGCAGGCAGATCAATGAATATATTTCTGGCAGCAGAATGTGGATTTCTGTTATCAATCGAATCAAAAGTAATTGTGAGAAAATGGAAATGTAGAATTTGAAACACAAACAAGTCATCCATGATCATGTTGAACGGCCAAACTCTCTCGAGGGGATGAATGTCCTTCATGTTTCTCTGATGCCATCGCCCCGTATTTCAGATGACAGGACGTTGTAAATTTAAAACAGTAAGTAGAGTAGCAGTAAGCTTCAGGATAATATACGCAACTTGGTGAAATGGAGAGTATCAGGAAATATAAATTTAATTCTTGTATGTGAGAAGGATACATTTTGGAGCAGGAGTGAGGAGAGAGATAATCTACTAAATGAGACAATTTTAAACAGTGTGCAGGAACAGAGCGGATACACATACACACTTCATAACAACTGGGAGGCCAAGCTGAAAGGTTTGTTTGAAATGTACAGAGGAAGTGTGACTTTATAAATAGAGGCAGAGAGTACAAACACAAAAAGTTAAATTTAATTTTCATACATCACTGGCGAGTGTTCAGCTGAGAAACTGTGTCTAATTCCGTTTCCTACATATTACCAAGGATGTGAGGTTCTCTGCGAGGTAATAGAGGGGATGTACCGGAATAGTGTCAGGAATAGGTTACTTCATTTCAAAACGGGAGACGGGAGAAGGTGGACTTGTTCTCTTTGTATCAGGCAGTTTAAAAGAGAATATATTAGAGGTTTCTGAATTCGTGCAGAATTTGGAATGTGCAAGGATAAATGGTTTCCATTTGAAAAAATTAACAGGAACAATATTTTCATTAATTGGTGAAAGAGCCCGAGAGGACATAAAGAGAACTGTTGTTTTAAAGCAGAGTTATTAGCATGTAGAATGCACTGTTTACAGGCAAGGTCCAAGCCGCCTGCTCGGGTTCATGTTAAAGATACCATGACACTATCTCAAAGAAAAGCTGGGGGCTCTCGCCAATATTCTGGTCAATAATTATTGCCTCATCATCAGCACAACACCACAGATCATATTCTTTTCTTGAGAGCTCTGTCGAATGACAAACATCATGTTTGTGGCACCCCTGAATGATCATAATCCACAGTTGGTCATTGGTGGAATGTTTTACTATGGGTATAGAGTGGATCAGGAGGATTTGTGTGAGAATATTCCTCCTGTGGACTCAAGCAAAATATCTGTATATTTAATTCATTTCTTATCCAGTGAAAAACTGAAAACAGTTCAGAATTCAGGTTTTGGGGCCACTTCTACCCAGATATCCTTAAAAAAGCTGATAGAGTTTGAGCAGGGCAAAAAAAACCTGTTGCTCTCTCCATCCTTATGTATGGCAGTGGGACATAGTTCACCTTCCAAAGACAATTCCAAGTGCTGGATAATCTCCACCAGCGATGTCTCCCCAACACACACAAAGTCATTTGTGAAAACAGGTTAACAAACTCCAGCATCCTCACTGAAAACATTTTCTCTAATACCATAACCCTCACCATGTGAAATCTGGTCCACTGGTCTGGAAACTGCATTCTTGTGTCAGAAGTTTAGCCTCTGAAGTAGATCCTTTTTTCCCAATTTTCCTTGAAACCAGATCTAAAGCAGCACGGAGATATTATGATAAGGACAATCTAACGGCCACAGTGCAAATAGGGCACACTGACATCTGTGCATGGGAGGAAGATGCCTCATCAAACAAGCTGCAACACAATCCCACGTGATGTGGAGAATTGACAAAAGCGGAAAGAGTGAGAACAGAACCCTGACTGAAGTAACCCCATTCTTGAGGAAAATTTCTGTCACACTCTGAATGAATAACTTTGGCTCCACAATTGGTCTATCGAGGATCCTGCGGAAACACAAATACTGAATGCTGGCTGACGTTATTCTGGATTCGAAGAACTGATGATGATGATGATGATGTGATTACAATATTTCATAATTTGAATCAATTTCTTTTTCAATCATTGTAATTAATTCAGGTTAAGGAATCCCTATCCTTCTCTCCGCCCCCTGCAGGATGGGAGGGGTTGTGAACAGATGTAGCAACTCACACCTGTGAATCGGTGAGGGGCGGTGGACTATCAGCAGCAGCAGAATTGTTGGAATCTAGAATCTGTGAACTCATCCCCCACTCTCCAGTAAAATCATTTCAGCGAATCTACCCTGGATCCAAGTAAAGTGCAGGAGGGTATGCCGGGAGCAGTAGCAGCCAGATATAAAAGTTGATTTCAAAATTGTGAAGCTAAATCACAGGACTACGTGCATGGAAAACTGAACAAGCAACAAGCGATAGATGGAGCTAAGTGATCCCACAATCAACGGATCACGTCTATGCTCTGCAGTCCTTCCATATCCAGTGGTGAAAAATGTGAAAGTTAACAATTCCATGGAGTGGGTGGTTCTACGTATATCCCAGCCTCAATGATGTGGAACCCAGCACATTAGTGCGTAAAACAATACTGAAGCAATTGCAACCATTTTCAACTGGAAGTGCTGAGTGCTTGATGCATCTCGTCCCCCTGCGAATGTCCCCAACATTGTAGCTGCCAGTTTTCAGCCAATTCCATTCGCTCTACGTGATAGCAATTAAGGGTGGAAGGCACTGGAAAGTTCAAGCGTTTTGCACCATGACAGCATTCCTGCATTGGTACTGAGACTTGTGATCAAGTACTTGCCACCCCTAGACAAGCTGTCCCAAGGAAGCTACAACAAAGGCACTTACCCAGCAATATGGTAAACTAGCCAATAATTCCCTGTCCACAAAATGTAGGACAAATCCAGCTCAGCCAATTGCCGCTCCATCAGTCGAATCTCAACCACGAAGGGACGATGGCATAGTGATATGTCACTAGTCAAGTTTTGTCGAAACTGATGATAATGTTGTGAGGGAGACAGGTTCGAATGCCACTGCTGTAATTAGTAAATTTACATTCAATAAGAAAGCATGACATCTGAAGTTAATAACCACCGCTACCACTCATCTCTCTATTTGCAATAAGCCAATTTTGTTGCTAATGATTCACTTTCAGGCAATTAAACCAACTGTCCTAACCTGTCCTGACCGAAATGTGACTCCAGATCCGCAATAAAAAGTTTGACTCTCAAGTGCCCTTTGAACATTGCAAACCGCAATAATTGCTCTCTTCCTGTCCGTTTTGCTTCCGTCAGGGTCACTCGACTCCTGTCCTCATTACAACCTTGCTTCAAACATGGAAAAAAGAGCTGAGTTCCCATGTGAGAGGAGAGTGAGTTCCCTTGAGATCATTGCTGCACTTAACCGAGCGTGGCGTCAAGGAGTCCCAAGAACAACGGGGTAATGGGAATCAACGGGAAATCTTCTGCAGTTAAGAGCCATACCAAGCACAAATGAGGTTGGTGGTGGTTGTTGAAGTTCAGGCATCTCAGCTCCAGGACAACACTGCAGGAGTTCCTCGGAGTATTGTGCTCGGCCTAACCATCTTCAGCTGGTACATAAATGACTTTCATTCCATCATAAAGTCAGGAGTGGCAATTCTTGCTGATGATTTGACAATGACCGACACCATTCATGATTCCTCGGATACTGAAACTGTCCATGTCCAACTGCAGCAAGTCTTGGAAAATTTGCAAGTGGCAAGTAACAATGCAACCACAGAATCTAGATCGATGAATGCACAAAATGCTGACAATGAAGGTGCTGGGACTCAGCAACAAGATAGTGATAAGCAGGTAATGGCGTTACCATGAATGTAATTTCGGGGATTATTAGCAAGATTAGAACTTGGAAACCTCAGAATGCAAACACGATACAATTGCATTCTCTCCCTGATGAAACAATACAAATGCTTGTTATGATACTGAAAATTGTTGGTAAATGGCACTGCTATCTCTTCAGAATAACAAATACTTGGCTATGTAAACACCTGGATAAAATCAATAAGCACGATGTTTTGTACAAATGAGCAAATACAATAAATAAGCATTTATTTTCACAAATAATTTTAAACAAATGTTATCAAATAAGAAGCTCCTAAATAGAGTATTAAACACAGGACACGATATATATGTTTCTCATTACAGATTCTGTTAGTCATGCAGAACTTTTTTTTAAGTGCGTTCTGTCCCTTAAAAAAATGTGGTTGTATATATACAATGCACACACCGTACATACACGTAAAATGTTTTTAGTATTTAGTGGATACAAATCCATGGAGCCAAGCGATAACCTCGAATTAGGTGAATTTATAGTGCTTATTCCAGACTTTGCCTAAAGAGGGGACATTACTCTGTCAGGTGCAGCATTGTCTATGTCTATCCACAAGCGAATAAGGGGCTTATATGAAGGCTCCACCTGTGGAGGTTTGATACACAGGGACCCCGGCTTGACACAAATCTGCTTCGCAGTGACCAATCACGCCATGAAAGATCAAAGCCTACCATTCGATCAGCTGTCATTAGTCACAAGCAGCTTATTCATGACCTTGTGTTTTTCCTGGCCCTTGGCCCAAAGTGTGCCTGCTGGAAAACCTTGCAGATAGAGATTACTACATATGGGGCACCGAGATAGAAGCTGGGCAGTAATTGAATTGAATGTATAATTGTCGAGTTGAAAGTCATTTGCATCACCCATGTTTTCAATCAGATTGTGGGGTTCAGTCATTCTGCCCATGTGTGGCAGATCGATGCTTGTGAGGGAAGGGAGCACTGGGACTTCCATAGAATGGAGTGTTGCAGTTATAATAGGCATATTTACATTCAATTGATTTTCAATAAGATATGTCTGTGCTGAGATGTACCAGGCAGTTGCACATTGTTCTGCTGGAGAGTACGATAGTGAAATGCTGAGGCCCAGAATGTTGTGGCAGCAGAACCCAATCTAGCTGCAGCAAGTTGTATTAATACGTCGTTTCTGGTTTGGAACTTTGCTGCTGTTTCCTTCGAATGATCCCGAGAGTACAGAATCCTATCAAGAGTCAAACCCAAGGATATTGGGTTTGGATCGAACTTTCACCTCCGACTATTCATGTAAATATGTTATTCTTTTTTGTCACTGGCATTATGGGGGTGAAACACATTGAATTGTGTCTGAGAAGAATTCACCTTTTCAGGTGTTGCAGTGGCCCTCAACTTTACAATGTTTTTTCAAGGGTATGATCCCAGAAGCAGAACAGTGGAGACTGGATCAGTCAGCGATGTTTTCAGCGTAGATGAACTTAACTCTAAATAGCTCCTTGTGAAGAAATGGGTCATGAACTGACTTGATCCAGTATGGCAGCACTCTGGACATTTTTACAAGCAGCCCAGCGTGCCACAATGTTACGTGGGCAGCTTTGTGGTCCAGCAGCACTGCGCCTGGTCTCAAGTTCTTTTTGAAGCCAGTTTCGATGAAGCCATTTCTGATGTAGGACGGAAGTTTCAGAACTTGATTACATGTGCCTGACACCATATGGAGACAAGATTTATCGATATTAAGCATGGTTCTACTTCTGGAGATATGGTTTGGAGGATACATTCTCAAATATATTGACGCCCACGCAAAGTAGTGAAATCGTTCGGTGGATGAATTACAATTGGAGAAATGTTCAAGCTTTTGGCATGGCAATGATTTATGGGATTGAGGATGAGTGTGTAATTCTTGTTCAGAACGGAAGCAACAAGTCCAGTGCACGGGGGTAGAGTTACTTTCATGTGCTCCAAAACCTCGTTGAACTTTTGATATTTTACAGAATTTTCATTGAGTCTTCTTTGCACTGTTGATGGCTGGAAGGGAAAGGCCAACATGGATGAGCGTTGGCCTGTGTTGACCATGTGCAAAATCATCCAGGGCTGGGCACTGCACTGCTTGATTGTGCCCATCAAGGGCATGAAGCCATCACAGTTCAGGTGATTATTCCCACCTCGATCTAACTAACCGCAATGTGCCCTGCTGCTTGAGGTCGTTAAACAATGTGAGGTCATTTCTAGAGGCCCACGCTGGGTGCTGATCACCAACAATTGTTTGGGGCTGAGTAATCCCATTCAGAGTGGTCGCTTTTCATTTCCGCGACTTTGGTTGCAGACTCAGGCAGAGCTCTCAGAACTTGCTCTTCTCAGCATGCAATTGGAGGCTTGGATGGGTTTGCAATATAGAAACGTCCGACTTTCGAATTGTGCCACAGAATTATTGTCATGAAAAAGCAGCAGCCTCAAGTGATGTTGGATCGGACATGGGTGGAGCTGCCTTGTTTAGCACAGCAGGTGCAGCACAGCAAGTTGAAAATCGTGACTGGAATCTTTGATCCTGCCATTGGCCTATGATTTTGAATGATAGTTGGGTGGCAGGGTACCCAATGGGCTTTCAGTTGGCAGCCAATAGAAACTCAACGCACATTTGTAATATTTTGGAGAACATGCCCTATTGCCATAAATCCAGGGGATTGTGCAATGCAGGGATGGCTGACTCTAGGGGGACTGTGATTCCAGGTGTCTTCGGATTCATCTATCGTTCTCTTTAATTTCAGCTTTATAGTAAGATCATTTGCTTCACCAAGGGCATTTCATTTTGCAAGCCGTATCTTGTAAGCAAAAAGTAAACTCCTCCACATTTCTCAGTGTTGCAATGTTTCTAAAGTTACCACGTCAGGAAAGCTTGAGGAAAGGTTCATTGTTGCCACAAATATTGGTTTCCACATTTGTCTTAGGCATTTATTCTACATAACCAATCATGGCCCTCAGCAAAATATTCCTCAAATGCTTGAATTAGAATTAAATGTGCTGGTTTAGTCATCTTTGTGGTTTTTATAACACTTGACAATTCTAAAAAAATCACCGACATATAGATGCAATCCAGTTCAATATAAATGATTTAGTACTGTCTAACACGTAAATGCATCCCCATTGCAATTTCCTGAGTTATTCCCCGGATTAACATTTGTATCTACAAATTGTGTTACAATCGGATGAACTTCCTTCCAGCTTTCATTTGCTGAAGGATGACACATTCGCCATTTTCTCACTAAAACATTATACTTCAGGAAATAACATTCGGTAATCAAATCTGCCTCTGATCCTGAGTAAGTGGTCTGATATAACTGTTTGATTTGGAGGTCATTTTTCTGTAATTTGACCACTAGAATTCAGCTAAACACTTCGGCTGCATTCTCCTGCATTCCCTCTTCCTGAACATTCTTATCAAAAGTTTTGTCACCTGATTGGACTTCAAATCTTATCCCTGCCACATAATTTCCTGTTGCTTCTGTTTCAACCTGTGCGACTATGACATTGTTATCTCACAATCTGGAAAAAATGCAAGATGCTCCATCTGCAACACATCAGTTTAAACACTTCTGCTGACTGTACAACTTCCATAGCCATTACCCACATCTTTGACACAGCTATATCATTACACAAACGACGTTAAAACCTGCGTATGGCAATTTTTCCACTACTCTAAGAACCTCCCCATCAGTTTTCCACTGACCCTTAAATTGACCCTCCACAAGTGTATAGGTTTAGCACCTCCATCAAACTCATGTATGCCCCTGCTCCTCCAATTCTCCCTCTGATCGACAAATATCACTATCCTACAAAACTATGGTTTGGTTAGCTCATGTGTCTATTAAAATTTGACAGGTATTCCTTTTCCACCCTGTACACATTAAAGACTTCCCTGTCACAGTCAAAACATTTTAACATTTCCCCAAACTTTACCCAAGAATTGCCTTGAGTAAAGTATGAAAAAAATCCCACATATTTCCCAATCAATGGATCTTCCACTTTACCTGTACACAAACACTGGGTTTTCCTCTTGCACATTTTCCATTCAGAACGTTTCTACACCAAGTTAATCCCAACAGATGTCTCATGTAATTTCCAAAACACTGACTGTGTGTGACAATTTTATTAGAATGAATTCATGTCACTTTTCGTATGTCACTTCTACTCTCAGCATTTCCCTTTTTTAGTTAGAGAAATTGAAAAATTCCTTGGAATTTCCACCTAATCCTTCGCTTCCTTCAATACTCACCTGCCAATCACCTTCATACTTTCCATCCTTCTCTGATTTTAAAGAGTGACACAAATAGATTTAAATCTATGAACTTGCTGATAATCATGATGTATCTCTGCTTCTTGTGTTACCGTTTCATTCCTCTGTTCCTCTAAATTTGTTCTCACTCCCAAAGGAATTGAACTTTAAAATTTATCCGTGTGCTGAATATAGAGTTTCTATCTTTAATGCCTATAGCCACTGGACATTGTATGTTCGCTCTCTCAAAGTTCAATAGAGATTTCCCCATACTGTTTCATCATGTTCCTAATTTCTGCAAGTATGCCTCAGGAACAAATTCATATGCACTCAAAATAGTGTTTTAGCACATCATAGTGCACCAACATTTCTGAGTTTGAAAAATAAACCTCAAATCTGCTACACACCACCTTTGCTTGTAACAAGATTTTCCAGTTTTCCTATGGCCATTTGATCTGTTTAGCAATCATCTCAAATGAAATAATGAAAGCTGAAACACCTCTTTCTTCAATCTTTGGAAGTGTTTCCACAGATTTAAACATCTCCCAACTGGGTTCTCATCTGGGAACACCGCCTACCCCATCTACCAGTTTATTTTTTTTAAAACTACTAGAATTGAACTTGGAATTCTCTCTGTGTTTCCTTCACCTCTTTCCTGCTGTTCAGCATGTTCCATTGATACAATATATGCCTTTCCTCTTTCTGCTTTATAGCACACAAGTTTTTTTTTCATTTGAAAATGATTTGAGTCCATTCCAATCAGCCACTTTCTGGAGAAGTCAGTCTGTCATATATTCCTTCCAATTTCAAATGAGGCCCTATATCTTCAATTGGGACTCATTCCTTAACCCTGCCAGTAATGCTAAATGTAATGCATCTGCCAAATCCATTAAGTTAGCTTTTCTTACCATTTGAAAACCTACCAAACTTACAGCTTCAACTCCCAAACAAGTCTTGGCAACTGCCAAAGTCATATTGCAGTCTCACCACTTAAAAAAAAAACTCACACCAACCCAATAATTCAAATTGATTCCCGTACTCATAATGTTAAGATTCACTGAAGCTACAGGCTAATTAATGACATCAAAATATATTCTTCAAAGAACCCACATTTTTTGTTATGGTAAGCTGGATCAGAATGCTCAAATCCTAAAGCGAAACTTGAAAAAGCTGAATGAACCACTTGACATTGCCCTTTATTTCAACATTCATGCTTTCAATTCAGTACTATCAAGCTCACTGAGCCTTAGAGATATTTTTACCAAACAAAATTAAACTTTGATTAATAAAATACAATGTATTAGAACATGCATATGTCCGCAAATTACTAAAGTAAGAAATTATAAATCACGTAATTGATGTGTCTCAATTTCAACTCTCTGAAGGCAACAGGAAAACCAAAAGAGTTTTCATCAGATCCAGGCAACACACACAAAGCCCCGTGGACAGACATATTCCAAATGAGTTTTCATAGCTTTGGTTCTTGTCGAAAGCAACATGATGCAAAAACGCTGGAGGCTTTTCACACTTCTTAGATATTATAAGCCTTCTTCCTATTACAGACAACCTTCTCTCCTTTGTTCATCTTTTCCCCTTTGAAAGGCAAATTCCATTGATTCAATAATTCTCCGAACTCGAGTTTTCTAAAAAAAAAAAATCGTAGTACGAATATTGTCAGCAACCTTTGGGATAAATAACGACACTTTGTGGGCTAAGTTCCTTTGGCTATGTGTTACATCTCCCCCTGTCTTTGGAAATGTAAAGTATTCACATTTATCTAAAAATGAAAATTATCCATAAACCTTACATCCTGAAGC
Source organism: Carcharodon carcharias (assembly GCF_017639515.1). Classification (NCBI taxonomy): domain Eukaryota; kingdom Metazoa; phylum Chordata; class Chondrichthyes; order Lamniformes; family Lamnidae; genus Carcharodon; species Carcharodon carcharias. Next base: position 111,997,262 of record NC_054484.1, on the reverse strand, counting down.
TTCAGCCAGTTTCAATTATTTAGCATTTCAACCTATTTTTTTTTCAATTTACATCAAATTCGTCAGTCCCAATGATTTTCCTTCCATTAATTCTCTCCCCCTCTCCCTCTCCCACAGACACACACACATTCAGACACACACACACACACACACACACACACACACACAGACGCACACACACACACACACACACAGACGCACACACACACACACACACAGACGCACACACACACACACACACAGAGAAACACACACACACACACACACACAGAAACACACACACACACAAATGGACTATCCACACCACACTAGTAAACTACAGAAATAAATGCCAATAATATGAAAATTATTCTTTCATTTGAGAGCTGAAAGTGATAAACTTGTCGTTATGTAATTCGTTAGCAAAATAATAATCGGGTGGTTTACTACCAATGTGCACAAAACAATAAAGATATGAAAATGATACAATACTGCGTATGTTCTGAATCAGAAACAAAAATATGCTGCGAAAGTTCAGCGGGTAAAAGAGCATCTGTCACGAGAATAGATAATGAAACGCAAAATGCAGGAATAGCAGTTCAGCCACCAGTGAGGCATTTTACAGCATTCTGGCCGTAATATTGAGTTCAATAACTTCAAACCGTTTACTCTCCTTTCCATCTTCACCGCTTTTTTATATCCGTTTTTTTCAATATTCATTTTCATATTTGTTTGGTATTTTATCTATTTATATTTTTACATCGCTAATTAACTTATTTTTATTTATTTCCATTTTATTAATTGTTTAATACCACCTTTCATCTTCTAAGAAATATTTCTTCCCACCACCATCCCCTCTCCCCATCCCCACAAGGACCATCTGTCTTGTCTGCATGTTATTATTATAAGCGTACTTACCCTTGTCCTGCTTGATCACATTCTGCCTTGCAAACTTAATACCATCATCAGCACCTTGTTTAGCCACTGCCACTGTCATTAACACCACTTTGCACTTTTGCCCACAACATCTCTGGCTCTCTTTCCTCTGTCTGTAACTATCACTGGCCATCTATCCGGCTTCAGCTTCTCCACCCCCAACCCCACCCCTTAAACAATGTAAATTTCATTACATTTGCACATCTCTTTAGCTCTGAAGAAGGGTCATACTGACTCACATTATGCATATTTTTTTTCTCTCCCTAATCAAGTTGTTAGGCCTGCTGACGCTCCCCAGCATTTTCTGTCATTGTTTATAATAATCAAGTGGTGATTTTAACACATAGACACAATCAAAAAAGAATTGGAAATCTACGCACAATCACACAGAGTATGAATAAGTGGTTATGTACACACACACACGAACACCCACACAAATATTAAACAAGCCATTTTGTAGACACCTGCGCAAACACAATAAACAAGTTGTTATTTAAATGCGTGGAAACACACAGGGAACAAATGGATACACTCACTCATACACAAAAAATAAGTAATTGGTTATGGCAATCCATACAAACAATAAACAAGTGTTGAGGTACACAGAAATACACACAACTAACAAACAAATATTTGTGTACTCACACAACACCTTGCTTATATCTTGTTTGCATGAACTCATGTAAATATTTTTTTATATATTCTGTGCATTAATGTACATAACCGCTTGATAATCGTGTGATGGTGTGCATTAGCGTGCATGTTTATCTGTTGTGTATTTGTATACAAATGCACACAAACAATAAACACCTTTTTTACAAACATATGCACAAGCTGGTAACAATTGATTATGCACACACACACAATCAATAAACAAGTGATTGTGTGAACACATGAACACAAACAATAATTACTTCGTTATGTACACACATGGAGTCAAAAAAGACTGAAACTGGATGGGCGACCCTACATTGGGCTATCCCACGGAACTTATAACGGCAATATCAATCATTTCGAGCCTGCAATGTCCTCCTTACAGACACCTCAAAGCCAGAGCTAATTTTGATCAAGCTGTCTCACAGATTAGTCAAGCAGCAGCCTGTCATAGTCAGCCTCATGGAATCAGACGGTACTGATAATGGTACAGAACCAAATATCTGACCATCTTGGGTTTGTCCTATCCCGCAGGCAACAGGGAATACATTCGGGAGGGTGTTGCCCTGTAAGACCTCCACATTGACTGCGGACCCCATGACTCTCATGGCATAATGTCCAGCCTGCGCAACTAAATTTCCTGCTGACTATCACGTACTGCACTCCTTCAGCTGATGAATCATTTCCCCTCCAGGTTAAACAAGACTCGAAGGAAGCACAGAGGGAGGAAAGGGGGTAGAATATAATCTGAAAGAGTGACTTCCATGAGCACCGCCAAGAGTAGATCGGAAGAAGCAATAGTGATTGAGCTGGCTGAGACCCAAGTGACATAGCTGCTGGAATGATTCTGCGGCAGTTTGTGGGGAACCAAGAGGTGGGAAAAAAAATACTTGCCCTCATCCTCGGCATCCTACCTGCTGTAGATGTATCTGCCCATGACCGTATCGGAAGCATTGACCACCACATCGTCGTTGTGAGGACCAAGTCCCGGCTTCACACTAAGGATATCCCCCAGCGTAAAAAAAAACAATAATACCTGGAAAAACTCAGCAGGTCTGTCAGCATCTGAGGAGAGGAACACAACTAATGGTTCGAGTCCGAATGACTCTTCAACAGAACTAAGTGAAAATAGAAGAGAGGTGAAATATAAGGTGGGTTAAGGGGGGTGGGACAGGTAGAGCTGGAGAGAGGGCCAATGAAAGGAGGAGATAACCAAAAGATGGCACAGACAAAAGGATAAAGAGGTGTTGATGGTGGTGATATTATCTAAGGAATGTGCTAATTAAGGATAGAAAGCAGGACATGCAAGGTAAAGATTGCCCTAGTGGGGGTAGGGTGGGGTGAAGGAATGAAAAAACGCTAAACAGTACAGATAAAAGAATGGATGGAAATAGATTTAAAAATAATGGAAGTAGATGGGAAAAAGAAAATCCATATAAAACGTTGAGGGGAAAAAAGGGGGCTTCAGTAAGGGGATGGGAATGGGGGAGAGAGTTCATGATCTAAAATTGTTGAACTCAATATTCAGTCCAGAAGCTGTAAAGTTCGGAGTTGGAAGATGAGGTGCTGTTCCTCCAGTTTGCGTGGGGCTTCACTGGAAAAATACAGCATGCCAAGGATGGATATGTGGGCATGAAAGCAGGGTGGAGTGTTGAAATGGAAAGCTAAAGTGGTAATGCTTTTGTACGGATCGAAGGTGTTCTGCAAAGTGGTCATCCAGTCTGCAATTGGTGTGTACAATGCAGATGAAATAGCACTGGGAGAAACAAATGCAGTAGCCTAAATTGAAGGAAATGCAAGTGAAATGCTGCTTCAATTGAATGAGCGTTTGGGCCCAGGGACATTGAGGAGAGGGGAACTAAACTAGCAGGTGTTGCACCTTCTGCGGTTACATGGGAAGGTGCAGTGGGAGGGGTTTGAGGTGTAGAGGGTGATGAAGGAGTGGACCAGGGTGTCCCGGAGGGAATGATACCTGCAGAACGGCGCCATAGAGGAGGATGAAGGGAAGATGTGCTTGGTGGTGGCATCATGCTGGATTTGGCAGAAAGGGCGGAATATGATCCTTTGAATGCGGAGGCTGGTGGGGTGACAAGTGAGGACACGGGGACCCTATCATGTTTCTTGTAGGGAGAATAAGGTGTGAGGGCGGATGCGTGAGACCTGAGCCGGACATGGTTGTAGGCCCTGTCAACTACCGTGGGTGCAAATCGCGGTTAACAAAGAAGCAGGACATGTCAGAGCAACTGTTTGTTGAAACTGGCAGCATCAGAAAAGATGCGATGGAGGCGAAGGACCGGACAGAATGGGATGGAGTACTTACAATAAGCAGCGTGTGAGGAGCTGTACTCCGAATTGGATTTCAACTGAGATTCCGTCCCTCATGTTTTGAACCCATTCAGGATTACAGGTATCAGCAGGACATGCACTGCTCCTCGGACTGCTGTTCTCATCGCATTCTGAGATCCACACTCATTGCTATGCACCACCATGAGATCACACTTGACCTCTCCCGCAAGCAGCACGGCCGCACCCTTTTTCAAAGCTGCGTGTGCCCCCAGTTTCATTTTATTCTTCGGCTCATTCTATGCATCAACAAGAAACGTTGTCTTTTTCATTCGGGTGCAAAGGAACACAAGCTCCAACAACTCTTCGACACCAACATCCATCCTGGACCCTCCACCCCTGCCTGTCCCTCCGTCCCCGTTCTGGCTTCCAAACCCAACCTGGCCGTGTATTCACCAAAGACTCTTACCTTCCCCTCTGCGATGCTGAACGTTCAGTGCTCAGCAAAAGGACTTAGTTTCATACCCTTACGCCCTCATCCCAATGAATTTCGGGCTCGGTACGATGCTGAACTCTTCTTGTGCTCACATCTTCACTGTGCTCACTTCTTTGGGCAGGAGTCCTCTCCCGATTCAACGGATCCATCTACCCACCTCCAATATGCTGCCACCACCTGGACCGTTCCCTCTGGAAACTTACCTTCTCATGATATTTTCAGCGAGAACTCTTGGCATGACGTTAGCCTTCGCAATTTATTGGCGCTTCTCACCCACTCTAACCTGTCTGTCTTCCAATTTGCTGGAATCCGTTCTCTCAGGTCCAACCGTGACATTGTCATCAAACCCACTGACAAGGGGGTTGCTGTTGTTGTCTGGCGCACTGACCTCTACCTCACAGAGGCTGAGCGTCAACTCACAGGCACTTCCTCCTCTGTCACCCTGGATCATGACCCCAACACTGAATATCAAGCCATTGTTTACAGTTTGGTTCCTTACCTCATCTCCTCTGGAGATCTTCCTTCCACAGCTTCCAACCAAATAGTCTCCCAACCTCGGAGGACCCGCTTCTACCTCCTACCCAAAATCCAAAAACAGGACTGTCCCGGCAGACCGATCGTGTCGGACTGTTCCTGCCCAACGGAACTCATTTCTTGCTTTCTTGACTCCATTCTTTCTCCCCTTGTCCAGTCCATTCCAACCTACATCCTTGATTCTTCTGACACCCTACATCACATCAACAATTTCCTGTTCCCTGGTCCCAACTGCCTCCTCTTCACCATGGACGTCCAGTCCCTCTACACATCCATTTCCCACTGGGATGGTCTGATGGCTCTTCACTTCTACCTCTAACAGAGGCCCGAAGATTCCAAATCCACCACTACTCTCCTCTGTCTGGCTAAACTTGTTCACACACTGAACAATTTCTCTTTAAACTCCTCTCACTTTCTCCAATAAAAGGTGTGGCTATGGGAACCCGCATGGTCCCCATCTATGCCTCAATCTATATGGGGTATGTGGAATATTCCTTGTCCCAATCCTACTCTGGCCCCCTCCCACAACGCTTTCTGCAGTACATCGATGACTTTGGGGCTGCTTCATGATCTCATCTGGACCTGGAAAAAAATATTAAGTCTGCTTCCAACTTCCACCTCTCCATCATTTTCACATGGGCCATCTCTGACACTTCCCTTCCCTTCATTGACCTCTCTGTCTCAAATTCTGGTGATAGACTGCACACCAATATCCATTTCAAGCCTACCGTCTCCCACAGCTACCTCAACTACAGCTCCTCACACCCAGCTTCCTGTAAGGACTCCATCCCATTCTGTCAGTTCTCTTGCCTCCATCGTATCTGTTCTCACGATGCCACTATCAAAAACAGTTCCTCTAACATGTCCACCTTTTTCCTTAACCAAGGTTTTCCACCTACGGCAGTTAACAGGGCCCTCAACCGTGCCTGGTCCATTTCCCATGCATCCGCCCTCGTACCTTCCTCTCCCTCCCAGAAATATGGTAGTGCCCCCCTTGTCCTCACTAATCAGCCCACCAGCCTATGCACTCAAAGCATCATCCTACACTATTTCTGCCAATTCCAGCATGATGCCACCACCAAAACACATCTTCCCTTCAACCCCCCTGGCTTCATTCCACAGGGATCTTTCCCTCCGGGACACCCTCGTCCATTCCTCCATCACCCCCTACACCTCAACCCCATCCCAAGAACCATCCCATGCAACCGCTGAAGGTACAACATCTGCCCCTTTACTTCGCCTCTCCTCACTGTCCAAGGGCCCAAACAATCATTTCAGGTGAAGCAGTATTTCAATTGCCCTTCCCTCAATTTAGTCCACTGCATTCGTTTCTCCCAATGTGGTTTCCTCTGTATTGGAGAGACCAAACGCAGATTGGGCGACCACTTTGCACAACACCTTCGGTCTGTCCGCAAGCATGTCCCAGACTTGGCTGCCGCTTGTCATTGCAATACTCCACCCTGCTCCCATGCCCACATGCCCATCGTTGGCTTGCTGCATTGTTCCAGTGAAGCTCAACGCAAACCGGAGAAACAGCACCTCATCTTCCAACTGCGCACTTAAAAGCCTTCCGGACTGAATATTGAGCTCAACAATTTTAGATCATGAACTCGCTCCTCCATCCCCACCCCCTTTCTGAACCTCCCTTTTCTTCACCAATAATTTATATAGATTATACTTTTCCCACCAACTTCCATTACTTTAAAGCATTTGCACCCATTGATTTACCTCTACATTTTAGCCTTTTATAATTTCATCATCCCACCCCCACTAGAGCTATCTGCACCTTGCTTGTCCTGCTTTCTACCCATAATTAGCACATTCCTTAGATAATATCACCACATTCCACACTTCGTTGTCCTTTGGTCTGTGACATTTTTTGGTTATATCCACCTATCACTGGCCATCTATCCATCACTACTTGCACCCCCCCCCCCCACCACCCGTGCCCACCCCCCCACGTCCCCAAACTAGCTTGTATTTCACCTCTCTTCCATTTGTACTTAGTTTTGTTGAAGGGTCATTCGGACTCAAAACGTTAACTGTGTTTCTCTCGGCAGATGCTGCCAGACCTGCTGAGTTCTTCCAGGTATTTTTGTTTTTGTTTTGGATTTCCAGCATCCACTGATTTTTGCTTATATCCTCCATCGTGTTTTGTGGCACTGCCACCGTGCTTAATTCGCAAGATTTTGAACACAGCCATTAACTCAATCATGTGAATCCATGAGGCACAGACGGCCATCAGCAACAGCAGATCTTTACTAAAACAGAATATGTAAACTGGTGACATGGCATGTCTTCCACTCTATCATTACCATCAAGCTAGGTTATCAACCCTGGTTCAATGAAGATTGTAAGTGGGCATGCTCGGGGCAGCAACAGCTTACCTAAAAATTAGGTATCAACCTTGTGAAGCCATAACATAGGGTAAATTGCATTTGAAACAGAACAAACAGTGCTGACATAAGCGATTCCACAACTAGCGAATCAGATTTAAGCTCTGCAGTCCTGTCACATCCAGTCCCAAGAGGTGGTGAGCAACTAAAAAACTCATTGGCGGAGGCAGGAAAATAATTATTCCCATCCTCAATGATGAAGGAACCCAGTCCATCAATAGAAACATAGAAAGTAGGACCCACGAGCCTGGGCCAGCAATCTGATCATGGCTGATGATCAACCTCAATAGCCAGCTCCCACTCTCTCTCCATATCCTTTGATCCCTTTACCCCAAGAACTACATATAATTTATTCTTGAAAACATACAATGTTTTGGCATCAACTACTTTGTGAAATAGTGATTTCCACAGGCTTAACTCGATCTGATGGAAGAAATGTCTCCTCATCCCATTCCTAAATGGACTATCCAGTATCCTCAGGCTGTGAGCCCTGGGTTCAGACTCCCCCACCAATGACAACATCCTCCCTGCATCTACACTATATATCCTTGTTAAAGTTTTATCGGTTTCTATGAGATCCCCACTCATTCGTCTGAACTCCAGTGAAGATAATCCTAATCAATTCAATCTCTCCTCCTATGTCAGCAATGCCATCCCAGGAATTATCCTGGAAAACCATCGCTGCACTTCCTCTATAACAAGAACATCCAACCTCAGATAAGGAGACGATAACTGCAGATAATGTTCCAAGCGTGGCCTCAACAAGACCCTGTATAATTACAGAAAAATACATCCCTGCTACTGTACAAGAAACATCTCGCTAGTAAGTCCAATAAACCATTTGCCTTCTTTACCGTTTGTTTCACCTGCATGCTTACCTTAAGCGACTGGTGTACGAGGACAGCCAGCTCTCGTTGCACATTCCCCTCTCTCAATGTATACACATTCAGAAAATTAACTGTCTTTCTGTTTTTCCCACCAAAGTGAATGACCTCATATTTATTGACATAATGTTGCATCTGCCATGCATTTGCCTACGCACACAGCTCTATAATTTCAACTAAAATCAGCCACTGACCAGTGAATTGGTAACCTCTGAATCAGTCTTCTCTTTTGCACATAACTGGTCATATTTTGCAGGGTTAAAAACTGTAAAGTGTTTAAATACTATTACAACTGGTCTCTGATTTAGCAAGATGTGCCTGGAGTTCCTCTCCATCACTCTATTTCCCAACATTTTCCTATGCAATATAATTTGTAATATTATTCCCTGTTGTAGCCATCTGAATTCTCTAAAAACCATTGTTCAGGACTGTGGGGACATGACTTGCAACAGGTTGTTGGGCTCTCAGAGAGGGCAGCTTCTGGAAACACCTATGGAGCCTGTGCACCATCGGGATACAGCGTAACCATTGTTCAGTCAACCAACGAAGCATCTGCCCAAGTCAGGTACAACTACAAACCTTAGAGACAGTGTGCTTGCAATCCCCTTCCAAGTGAAATAAGGAGCGAGGCATTAGGGAACGGGCAAGACAATAATTTGGGATCTTTCACCTTTCAAATGCTAGTGATGTCTCTTTTTGCGGCAGGGAAAGCAAACCAAATATTATACCGTAGTGCTGTGAGAAGTTAAATGGCTCAGTTCGAGAGGGAATAATGGCAGCTCTTCTTTCCACAATCGCCTCTCAATAGAGTCATGGTCCCCTCACATTTCCTGGTAATTATTGGCGCCCTCCTTTGTTAAGAATGAACCGAAATGTGTGTTCATTCATTCTGCAATATCCTTGTACCCCATTATAATTTCCACCGTCTCTGACTAGACGGGGCTTGAATGTGTCTTTACTACTCTTTTCGTCTTCTCAAATGTATTGAAGATTTGACGGCCGGTTTTTTAATGTTCCCTGCAAGTTTATTCTTCTACTGCATTTTCCACTTCTTGATCAATATTTTCGTCCACTTTTGCTGAACTATAAATGTCATCCCAACCCTCAGGCTTGCTGCTTTTTCTGGTGAGTTTATAAGTCTCCTCTTTAGATCTAATATTATCCCGAATTTATTTTCAAATGTTTGGATGGGACACATTTCCTGTTTTATTTTTGCGCCGGAAGGAATGAATAATTGCAATTCATGGCTAGGTTCATTAAACATTTGCCATTGTCTATCTACAGTCAAATCTTTTCGTAATGTTCCCCAATCCATCATTGACAACTGGCACCGCATACCCTCGTAGTTCCCCTTACTTAGATTTAGAAATTGATTTTCATATTCAACGTCTTAACTCTCCATCTTAATGGACAATTCTCTCATTTTCTGGTAATTCTTCCAAAAAGAGATACCTTTCAATAAAAATTGCTAATGAATCATATTTTCATTGTAAAATACACACCCTTGGAATTCCTGCTCTCTAATGAGTTTCTCAACGTAATATTCTTTTAAAAAATCACATATGCACTCCAGGAAATTCTGATCCACAGTATTTTTTTCGAACTGGGGTTGTTCCATCCATATGTAGATTACATAGTCCCATTATTGCAGTTTAACGTTATTGTTTGCGTCTACATTTTCTGGCTTGTTGCCTTCCCTTACATTTCTATCACTGCTTAGGGGCTGACATACAACCACTACCACAGTGTTCAGCCACTTGGCGTTCCTTCTTTCCCCCAAACAAATTCGGCTTCATGATTTTCAGAGCCAAAGCCATTCCTCAATATTGCATTTATTTCCTCGTTTGCTAACAATTCTACCCTATCTCTTTTAACTATTAGTCTGTCCTTCCTAAGTATGGTAAACCACTGGATGGTCAGTTCGCACTCATGGTCACCCTGCAGCCATGTATCAGTGGTTGCAACTCTATCATAACTGTTTATATCCATTTGCGCTGTTAATTCTTCTACCTGATTAAAAATGTTCTGTACATTAAGATACGATTTTTGAGTTGACTTTTTAAACCTGCTGGTCATCTTAGCTTTATTTTGCACAATGACACAATTGCTTTCTCGCCCGTTTTTTCTTTTTCTGCCTTCCACTTTTGCTTCTTATTTTTCTTTTTTATGTTTCTATTCTTGTTTTCCCCTACTCTACCTCCCTGCTCTGTTTCCCAGTCCCCTGCGATTCCAGATTAAGCCTTCCCCAATCACACTAGGAAGCACCCACCAATGACATTGCACACAGTCTTGCCCAGATGCAGCACGTCCTGTTTTTACTGGTCCCACGTTCCCCAGAGAAGGCTCCAATGTCGCAGGAATCTGAATCCCTCCACCCTACACCATTTTGTCAGCCACATATTCAACCAAAATATCCTTTTATTTCTACTTTCGCTAGCACATAACACTGCTAGTGGTACTGAGAATACTACCTTTGAGTTAATACATTTTAGTTTACGCCCTGACTCCCAATATGCATCTTGTAGTACAGGATCACCTTTTTTTCAATTATGTCATTGGTGCCAAACTGTAGCACGACCATTGGCTGCTCGCCGTCCTCATTTAGCATGCCCTTTTCAGCAACCCTTTTTAAAGGCAACATTTTTCGAGAACCAACACGAAATTGCTGGAAATGTTTCTACATTACGTAGGGAGACCCGCTGTCCAATGGTCCACTTTATATGAAAATGTGGATTGGATATCTCTCACTGTTGACCAGAGAAGGAACTCGATTGCATTATCACATTACACTTTGTGCTTCCACAAAATAATCCTGTTTAACTTGAATCAGTGACCTGAATTAGAGTCTGATTGGTTCTGTGCTACTGACTGGCACTACTAGGATTGTACCTAAGAGACTGAGGCAAGGTTTTTCTTTGTCTGCAGATCAGTCATCTAGTGAACCTAAAACCGGCTTCTCTCAGGGAAGCAAATAACGTTTTCTCTTGGAAAAGTGGCTCAAAAGAAAGATTTTTCACTGAGAATGATTTCTACCTGAACTTCACAAATATTCTTTTTGATAAGTGTTTCTGAACTGTTCTGAAGTCTATTGATTTTACATATTGGGGATAGTCGTGTTCCTTTGCAGTCTGCTGAGGAGTCAATCCCTTTGTTCTGAGCTGCTTAGATTTATACTTTGACTTTAGATTCCGTGTGATCGCTTTGTACAGCCCAGAATATTCTCCTTCATGAGGAATATATTCTGGGAACATGGAACGATTCTGACTCAGACAAGCCAGTGGCTACATTTCGGACAGTAATTAATTTCTCGTTTCCAGATTCAATTAATACTTTAATGCACCGTTTCTGAGTAATGCTTGCAATACCCTGTGTTGGATTAATTGACAGACATGCGGTCAGTTTCAGGCCTACTTGATCGACATTCATAGCCTCTTAGATGACTGTCATTTGCTCAATTTCCACTGAGTCGTCCAGTCCTTGATTCTTCCGTTGCTGGAACCTCCTTTCCTGTGTATGTTTCCTCTCTGTGTCATGATACAAACATAAATGCAGCTGGTCATCCGCTTGGCCATTCTCAAATCTGTTGCCTGTGTCCTTACGCTCTCCAACTCCTGGTCACACATCACCCCCATTGCTTGCTGAACCACATCATGCAATGCTGAAAGGCGATTTCATATTTCTCTTCCTTGACCTCCAATCCTTTCATGACCTTGTCGTACTCTACACCTCCAATGACCTGCAGTCACACAACCCTCCCATAAAATCAATCCCTGAATTTTCCTGCCCCAGAATCCCTCTGTGATACTCTGCAGACCCGCATCTCTCCCAGATATCTCACCTCTTCATGTCTCTCTCCCACTCTTTCTCTTGAACACTCTGCAGTCCTACAAGTCTCCCAGATATCAAATACCTCCATTGGCCTGCGCAGCCCTATCTCTGTGACACACTGCTTCCCATGCCTCTGATAGATGCCCACAATGTTCTAAGTCTTGTTCTGATTCCCGTTCTTAGTCTCTCCAACAGCGATGACCCTAAGTGCAGCTGCCTTGGCCCTAGGCTCTGCAATGCATTTCCTAAATCTCTCCGTCCTTTGTTACTTCTTCCAGGCAATCCTTTACATCTTCTTGCTTCTCGAAGTTGTTCGTCACCTCCCCTGTAATTCTACACTTGTGGCTTTCAGTCATTTTCTTTGTATCTCCCCATGTGAACCATTTTGAGAATTTTATCCTTTTCTCCGAGCTGCGCCAATGCATGATGCTGCATGAAATCTTCCATCTATGATCCTTTAAATAGTAATAAATTCAATAGTTAGGGTTATTGAAAGTGAATATGTTTTTCCTCACTGCATGAAATGTTCTAATCAGCGATGAGCCATCCTCCGCAGTTGGAAGGGTTTACTTGTCTCACTGGATGGTATCTTTCTCAGGATTCTCTAATTATGCAGGTTATTTAATGGAGTAAGCAGGACTGTATTATTTGATGGCTCTCAATGGATCTGTGTAACGCGGTATTGAAATGCCTAATGTTTTTCGAGTGTCTTTTGGTGATGGGTACAATGGCCTGGCATTTATGGGATAGTGTATCCTTCTATCAAGCTTTCCTTCTCTGTGAAACAGGCGTCCAGTGAACTGAACCCCTGTGTCAGGAATGGATTTAGTGTTGCAATGTGATTTCCATTTCTTTGTGATGCCTCTCTAATTCACAGCACATCGATGTTTTTTTTTTAACATTTGGGTCTCCTTATCTCAGGAAGTGTACACTTATCTTAAAGTGGTTGCAATGAATGTTCACTAGACTGACCACTGGGATTAGAGACTGTGCTATGAAGACGAAATAAGTGGGCTCAATTTACATTTCACATAGTTTTGAAGAATGAGAGGTGATCACGTTTCACTGTACAAATCATTAAGGGGGTAGACATGATAGATGATGGGAGGTTGCCCCTCTGGATTAGAGTCCTGAACTATGGTCACTCTTTCAGATTTACAGGGCAGCCATTTAGAACTGAGATGAGTTGAAATGATATCACTCAAATTGTTCTGAATCTTCACATTTCTGTGCACCATGTGAATGTGGATGCCCTTTTGCTGATTATATTCAATAAAAAACACAATTTGAGTACGAAGGAGATTGAAGAACATGGGCATAATTCAGAAGTTGGACGAGAGCTGGCAAGTTTAACCATGATTTTATTGAACGGCGATTCAGGCTCCATGGGCTCAATGCTTTAATCCTGCTCCTATTTCCTAAGGTCATTGGGGAATCTAATTTCGCATTTGTGTTCATATGGCACTGAGATAGAACGATTGCAGTAGAAATGACACTTCAAGCTGCTCAGTACATACTTGGTATAAATCCTGTCTTCTCTTCAGCACAATTAACACGGAGGCTGGAATAATTTCACATTCACTGAATCATTAGAATTAAACTGCAGTTTATTCACGAGCAAGAAGCGTTTCCCCACTGCAGGGATTCAAATCTTCATAACTAAGCCTCACGAACAGTTACAGGAATCAAACATGCAGATGGAAAACTCAGACGGTGTAATACAGTCCTGCAGATCACCCCGCCCCCACCAAGAAAAAAAAGAAAAAAACATGATCCTCAGGGCACAGTTCAATGACTCAGTGTCAGCGTGTGTCAATGCAATGACTTAACCTGCAGAGGGGAAACTACAATTGATTCCTGTTGTCCAGATATTCAATGAACCTGCCGTCCTGAGACATTGGCAGTGGTAGTATGTGTCACACTATTAATTTTAATGGTAATATTTACAGGACATTTTGGGGAATGATTATATTTTGCATTGACATTGGTGCGGAGGGTTTATCAGTAATTATAGGTTGTGACTGTGGATGTTTCAGTATATACAGGCGCTCACTATGGGTGTGTCATTATTTATAGATGATCCCTGGGGATTAGCACTATTTACAGGGTGATCCTGCATTTGTGTCAGCATTTACAGAGGACCCCTTAGTGGGGGGTGGGGTGGGGCCGGTGTCACCATGTAATCTAACTGCAACATGTAGTGTTAACTACAATGGCGTTTCTGCCGAGGGGATGGGGGAGGTTGGCTATTGTTGGTCTTGTGAGGTGTCCCTCGTTTGGGTGTTGGAATTGACAATGTCTCCCCTGTCTGTTTGCCAGTATGGGCCAGGGGATTTCTAGCAATTTCACTATTTGCAAGGGCACGCCAGGTGTGTCCCAGTGTTTACAGTGTGTTCTGGGGCCACATTATTAAATGCAAATGATTCATTGGAGTGCATGTCAGTATTCAGTGTACTCCCTGCTGACTGGGTCAGTGTCTAACGGCTGTTCATTCTCACCTTGCCAGAGTTCACGAGAATCCCGATTGACAGAGTCTGTATTTACAGTTGAAATTAGGGTGGATGTCAGTGCTTACACGCCTTCCCTGGTTTCTGCGTCAGGTTATACAGGGAGTCTCTGGGGCATGTATCAGTATTGACAAGAGTTCCTGAGTTTGTGCACCAGTACTTACAATGGGCCCTTGGAGTGTGGCCCATTTATATCTCGAGAGGGCAAATTGATTCTGTCTTTTCTTATGGATGTGACAGTGGGCTGTGTGTCAATATTTAACAAACTGCCCAAGGGAAAAATGCCAGTATTTAAACGGCAACACAAGGAGAATTGTAGTATTTACTACTGCTTCCGGGAACAATGTGTTAATATTTTGATGTTTATCTTGAGGAGAGTGACAGGACATACAAATTCTACTGACTATATCTATGTTGGTAGGGGATTTTGATGAATGTGTCTTTATTTTTCGGGGGTCACTTTGATGTTTGTCCGTTTGAATAAGATGTCCCTGGGGAGTGTGTCAATGTTTACAGGGTGACCCTATGGATTACGTTAGTATTTATAGGGAGTCAGTGGGGAATGTGTCCATATTCACAGGTGCCCCCAGGGACGGTTTCAAGTTTTGTAGGGTGAATGTGAATATTTATAGGGGTCTCCGGGGAGATTGCCAGGACTGATAGAAAAACTCGGAGGAGTTTGTTGGTATTTGTATGGGGTAACTGTGGAATGTGTCAGCATGTTTCGGTGGCCTCTGGGGATTGTATCAGTATTTATAAGTAATCACTGCGGACTGTGTCAGCATTCATTGAGGGTCTCTGGAGGATGCGTCAATATTTATAGGGGGTCTCTGGTGAGTTGTCAGGATGTATTGGGGTCAACAGTGAGCGTGTCAGAAATTATAGGGCCTCATTGTGGAATGTGTCACTAATTAAATTTGGTCTCCAGGGAATGTGTCAGTATTTATAGGGGCGCTCCAGGGAGCATGCAACTATTTACAGTGATTTCTGGGGAGTTTTTGCTTTATTTATAGGGTCTCACTGGGCAGTTAGTCAGTATTTGAAGGGCCCTCCGGGGAATTTGTCAGTATTTATTTGAGCCTCTGTGGAGTGTGTCATTATTTATAGCGGGTCTCCAGGGAGTGTGTCAGTATTTGAATTTCGTCACCAAAAAGTGCTTCAATATTTATCGGGGGCTCCAGGGAGTATTTCAATATTTATAAGGGCTTCCCGGGGTCTGTGTCAGTATTTATAGAGGGCATTCAAGGAGTGACTCAGTATTAATGGGGGAGCTCTTGTATGTCGCTTAGTATTTATACAGGAAACACAGTGACAGTCACAGTATTTATAGGGGATCCCCAGGGAGAGCATTTGTTTTTATATGTGCTCCGTGGACATTATCTCAGTATTTATTGGAGATTGCCTGGGTGTGTCTCAGTGTTTATAGAAGTTTCCTGGGCAATGTCTTAG
Organism: Carcharodon carcharias; assembly: GCF_017639515.1. Classification (NCBI taxonomy): domain Eukaryota; kingdom Metazoa; phylum Chordata; class Chondrichthyes; order Lamniformes; family Lamnidae; genus Carcharodon; species Carcharodon carcharias. Next base: position 111,981,316 of record NC_054484.1, on the reverse strand, counting down.
TTTTGATATGGGATCCCCTAGGAGTAAAACAGAATTGATAGGTTATCTCCAGGGAGTGTCTCATTATCTATAGGCGAACCCCGGGAGCATCACAGTATTTATAATGTTTCCTGGGAAGCGTGTCTGCATGAATAGCGGATTACCCATGGACTTATTCAGTATTTATAGGGGATACTGTAGAGTGTGTCAGTATTCATCGGGTTTTGCTCTGGCAGAGTTTTGTATATATTCTCGATCCCCTGGGAGTGCCTTGCTATTTATGTGGGATCTATGGGAAGACTTTCATTACTTATATGGAATACTAAAGAAGTGTCTGATTATTTATCAGGGATCCTGTGGTGTAGGGTCAGTATTTATAGGGGATCCAAGGGTGTGTTTCATCATTTAAATGGGATCCCTTCTGAATGCCTCATTATTTATAGGGGATCACTAGGTTGGGGTTTAAGCATTTTTAGGTGATCCCCAGGGAGTGCCTCAGTAGGCGATCCATGGGGTGCATCCCATCATTTATAATGGTTCCACAGGCAGTGCCTCAGTATTGATATGGGAACCCCTGAGTGTTACACAGTTTTTATAGGATATTCCAAAGGAGCCTCTCAGTGTTTGCAGGTGATTTCCCGGGGATTGTTTTCATATTTCTATTATTTTATGAGGGAGTATGTCAGTATTTATAGAGGATTCGCTGGGGGTGCCTCAGTATATTTAGTGCTTCTCCTTGAAGAGCCTTTGTACTTATAAAGGATAAACGGGGAGTGTCTCAGTATTTGCAGGGGATCCGTGGCATTTGTGTCATTATTTATGTGGAATCCCCTGTGGAGAGTGTCAGTAATTATAGATTTTGGAGTGTTGCAGCATTTTAAGGGAATACCGGAGAAAAGTCTTAAAAATTATAGCAATGTTCTTTTGTGTCTCACCATTTATAAGGGATCGCTGGAATATTTTTCACTATTTATGCGGGGTTACTTAACAATGTCTGAGCATTTATGGAGGATCCCCGAGCAGTGCCTCAGTATGTACATGCGTTCCCCGGGCAGTGTGTCAGCATTTATATTGGATTCCCTGAGAGTAATCCAGTGATTATTGGTTATCACGAGACAGTGTCTCACTGATTATAGGGGATCCCTGGAGAGTGTCTCACTGTTTATAGTATGCCCTGGAAAATATGCCTGCTTGTGGAAGAGATTCCACTAGAAGTGTGTCAATGTTTATAGGGGTTAGAGGCGCATTATTAGAGAATGAATAGGGGATTCGGATGGAGTGTTTCAGTATTTGCAGGTCTTCTATATAGAAGATCTTAAAATTTACAGTAGAGCCCCGGGAGTGTCTCAGTTTTTTTAAAGGCACCCCAGGACAGTTGCTCACTATTCGGGGGGATCATTGGGGTGTGTGTCTGTACTTAAGGGGTATCCCCAGGGAATGCCTCAGAGTTAGTGCGATTGTGGGGAGTGTATTAATAATTATATTGTTCAATGAGGAGTCTCTCAGCATTAAAAGGGGGTCCCCAGGGAGTGCTTCTGTAGTTATAGGCTATCCACCAGAGGTGTCTCAATATATATCTGGAATCACATGATGTGTCTCAGTATTTATGTGTGTCCCTGGGGTGTGTCTCAATAATTGAAGGAATCCAAAGTGTCTGTCTCATTATAAATGAGCGATCCCTGCTGATGACTCAGTATTTGTAGGTGAATTCCAGGGTGTGTCTCAGTATTTATCTGGGACACGGGGATTTGTCTCAAAATATTAATTGGATCCCCATTACTTTTAATGGAACCCCTGGGAGTGTTGCAGTATTTATGAGGGATCCCTGTGGTGTCAGTCAGTAATTATAATGGACCCCCTGGCAAGTTCTCAATATTTTTGGGCTTCCCCGGGCAGTGCTTCAGAATTTATAGGCGGCCCGCTGGCTGTATGCCAGTATTTATTGCAGATGCGTTGGCTGTGTCTCATTGTTTATACTTTTTCCCTGGGAATTGGCTCGGTATCAAAACAGGATACATTGGGAATAATGCAATGTTAATAGGAGATCCCCAGCGAGACTTTCAGTGCTTATATGTGATCCACAGGTAGTGTTTCAGTCTTTATATGTGAACAGCTAATGTGTTTCCGTTATTTGAGGAGCATTGTAGAGAAAAAGGTTAGTACAGGCCAGTGAGTCTCACATCAGTGATATGGAAACTGTTCTGATGGAAAGTATCCATCTCCAACTGCAGAGGCAAGGCTGGTTCGTGATAGTGAGCATGGATTTGTCAATGGTGTGTCATGGCTAACAAATTTGATTTTGTTTTTTGAGGAGGTGACCATTTGTTTAGGTGAGGGTAGAGCAGTTGATGTAATTTATACAGATTTCAAGAAAGCCTTCCACCAGGAAGACGTATAAGGAAAGCAAATGCAGATGGGATACGGGGTATTTTGATAAGCTGGAATAAAAAATGGCATAGTTAACGGAAGCAGAGGGTAATGACAAAATACTGCTTTAGTGCCTGGAAGTCAGTGCCCAGTGGAGTAATGCAGTAATATTTTTCGCTCCACTTTAATTTGTCATTATATAAACAACACAGATGATTGGAGGGCAGGATAACTAAATTTGTGGTTGATACAAAGATTGGCACGTGTTTACTAACGATGTTGGTTGTCTTGGGCGACAGGAGGATATAGACGGGATTGTCAAACGGGCACATAAGTGGCAGATGGAAGTTAACCATGAAAGGTGTGAGATGATACAGGTTGGAAGGAGTAATTTGACAAAGAATTATTCAATGAATGGCATGGCACTAGGAAGTTCTAGGGAACAAAAGGGCATTAGCGTGTGTGTCATATATTTCTGAAGGCAGAGGGGAACTAAAGTTGCATGGTGAAAAATGCAAATCGGACACTTCCCTATATCAATTGAAGCATAGATTATAAAAGGAGGGAGGTCATGTTGGTGTTGTATAGAACCTTGGAGAGGCCGCAGCTGGCGTACTGTCTGTAGTTATGGGCGCCACATTCTAGGAAAGATGTGATTGCACTAGAGGGGGTGCAGAGGAGATTCACCAGGATGATGCCTAGGATGAAATATTTAAGTTATGAAGGGAGGGTGGATAGACATGGGTTGTTTTCTTTGGTGCAGAGAAGACTGAGGGACGACCTGATCACGGTGTACAAGATTATTAGGGGCAAGGACAGGTTGGTTATGGAGCAGCTGTTCCCCTTAATTGAATGTTCCCCAACAAGGGTGCATAAATTTGAAGTTGAGGGGCATGGGATTCAGGGGAAATGTGAGGATAAATGTTTTTAATTGTTGCGCTTTGACGGTCTGGAATGCGCTGCCTGGGTTGGTGGTGGAGGCAGATTGCCTCACAGCCTTTAAACAATACCTGGATGATCGCTTGGCACGTCATAACAATCAAGGCTATAGGCCAAGTGCTGGTAAATGTGATTAGGTAGTTAGGTCAGGTGTTTCTGACGTGTCGGTGCAGACTCGATGGGCCGAAGGGCCTCTTCAGCACTGTGATTCTGTGTGATTCTGTGATCACCGGGAAGTGTCTCTGTATTTACAGTGTTTCCTGGGGAGTGCGTTTGGTTGACTCAGTATTTATAGTGGATCCATTGGGAGTTTGTCAATATTTATAGTGGTCCCCATGGAGTTCCACAGTATTTATAGGCGATCCTCTGGGAGTGTTTCAATTTACATAAGGAATCCCCAGGGACTGTCTCAGTTTTCACAAGTGATCCCCGGGGGTGTGCATTATTTATACTGGTCCCCAGGAAATGCCTCAGTGTTTGTAAGGTATCCTCTGGAGTGTGTCATTTTTTAATAATTTCAGCTTCGGTTATCTCTCAGTATTTACAGGGTTTCCCCGCAAATGTCTCAGTGTCTGTTGGAAATCTCTGGGCAGTTTGTAAGTATTTGTATCACTTCCCATGGATGGTGTTAGTATTTTTCGGGAATCGGCTGGGATTTCTCAGTCTTTATAGTGTAACCCCAAGCAATGTGTCGATATTTCTACGGATCCCACGTGTGTGTCTCAGTGTTTATGGGGGATTCCAAAGGCATGAGTCGCTATTTATAGTGGAACCCCTGGGAGTATGCCAGCATTTACAGGGGATTCCGGGGAATGTCTTACTATCCATATTGGACCCCCGGAAAGCGTTGCATTATTTCTGGGGATCGCTGGGCAGTGTGTCAGCATTTAAAGAGGAATCCCGGGTCTACCTAAGTATTTTAAAAGGACCCCATCGAGTCGTTCAGTGCTTATAGGAAGAAACAGATGGTCTGCAATATAAACCGGCGTATAAAAGCACTTACGGAGGCAACATGAACAAAATGAGATATTAAAGTTGGAAGATGCAATGAAAGGGGTAGGAATGAAGTATGTTGAAATTAAATTTACCCTATGAAAATTGGATAATGAGGGGTTAAATGAAAATGTATACTTAACATTGAGTTATCTTACAGAGAATTGTCAGAGTGATTTGGAAATGATATTGCATACACGAAAAATTATTTGTGGAAATAGTCAGGAATGACGAATTTAGCTATACAACTTATCTGTGTAGAAGTTTCATCTTGAATAAGTCCTGATAAATTAAATCTGACAATGTTATTGCAAGTACTGAAATAAATGGTAATCATCTTTCAAAATGACATCATTGAGTCTAGTCACTTTAACTGGAATTAACAAATGGTGACAATACAGAAAACCAATGGAACACAAAGGCTTTGTGTGGATAATGAAAGGTTAATGCACTGAAAACAGCGGAATCATATCCTCAACCAATGTTGGAAGATTCCAATCAGGAAGTGGGACAATCAAAGCTTATCACAAAATTAACTTGCTGAGAGGATATTGGAAAGTACCATTATCAGAGAGTTCAAAGCAGATATTGCCTACAATGAGAGAAAATCGATTGTATCGGTGTAAGCCATGCCATTTGCAATTAAGGTGTTGCAGTTGCAACATTTCAAAGAAGGACAAGCCAAATAACTGCAGAAATGAACAATTGTCCGTTTTACCGAGGTGGCCTGATAGGTTTCAGTTCAAAGTGAGCTGAGAATTTCCGTTAATTGGGTGAATTATTCAGTCGCCTACCAGGAACTAATTTGATCATGAAGTTCGCAGAAAGAGAATCTGCAAAAGCACAAATCACATCAATAGGCTATGGCATTGGGCATGGTATGGTCGCTCATGCCTGCAACAAAAAGAGAAGCATTGGGGTTTCTGGGCATGAGTGTTTTTTACCTGAAATTTGTACAGAATTGTAACAGTGTGTTTTCTCCACTGATTGATTTCATAAATTAAACATCAAGACATTTCAATAGACACTGGACTTCCAGAAGGCATTTGAAAGTGTGAAAACGTTATTAACTACGGTACCACTTTTTGCAATAGAAAATTATGCCAAGCAATTCAGGTTGGTTATTGACATGAACCATAAATATGTTAGGGCCACACAGTTAGAAGAAAGCGAAAGTCGAAATTATACACAAAAATGCTTCTTTCAAGGAAGCTTAATGTACAACAGAGAAGATATTCAACAAATTGGCTCTTGGACTGGTATTAGCATTGCAGCATTTTGAAATTTGCATTGAAAACAATTCATCAGAAACAGTTAATCTTACAGACCACAATCGTTTACAGTTTCTGGGCAGACTTTGAGAGAGAAGTTCATGGATATTCAGATGGATTTGTTGCTACAAACGCTTAATCTACAGGTTATACATTTGCCTGGATGAGAAAATATTACTGTCATTTTTTCAATAAAGAGCGGGGTGTAAAAAGAAAATATAATAACGTATGATACATTATTGTGGATTATTGTAAACACAGGTAAACTGTGGTGTGTGTATAATTTCTGTGTGTTTGTCATTGCGTTTGGGGGAGGGGGGCATTCAATTGTATTGGAGACATCTCATCTGGAAGCATTGAGCCACTAACGAGGAACTACGTTTCAAATACATAAACCTGGCACTTATCTGAAATCTCTCCCGGGGAAATATATCCTTCCTGATGGAAGGAGGGCAAGACAGTTCAAAAAACAATCTGTGTAGCCTCACCAAAGCCCTCTATAATTCTAAGAAGATTTATTTCCCCTTAGAAACGAATTCCTTAGCAACTTATCCAATTGTATAATTTCCTTTCTACTAGTTTGTTTTTGCTGCATAAGAACTTCCTGTGAATTACGTCTCCTAATCAATTTCCAAGCAGCGGACATTTGCTAAGTTTTTTTTTTCCCAATACATGTAAAAATCAGTTGTATTTTGTTTTAATTGCAGCTCTGTCAATGAATCTCCAGCACCCTGCAAACCGGATTACAGATATCACATCCCATCTCCAAACCCTCGACTTCCTCCCTCACTTGTTCTCTCCATGGGGGACCAGCACTCTCCAACCTGATACCTCGCTATCACCCCACATCCCCTAACCTTTGGATCTTCTTACTCATTATTTTAGGGCGGGTGACACCTGGAATGATCGAGTCCATGGGGTCTGTATGAAGCTGTGGGGCGTGAGTGCAAGGGCAGAGGAAAAAATCCGCAGGCAGGAGGGCGGCTTTGAAGTTGGGCAAGATCAGTTTGTGCCAAACCAAGGATACCTCTCGGATCCTGGTTGTGACATGAGTGGGTAGGGTCAGGGTGGGTGCGATGAGGCGGGGGATGCGTTGGTGGTTGGAGAGAGGAAGGGCAGAGTTATTCCTAAAATCCGTACAGCTTTCCTCAGAGGGCATCTGGAAGAATGTCTATAGTTTATGTCTTCACATTAAAAAAAAGATTATACTCGCAATGCAGATGGTACAGTTAAGCTTCGCTAGACCAGGCCCTGGGATGAGCCGATTGCCTTATAATAAGACGCTGAGTAAATTTAGCAGATAATCACTGCGCACTAGAAGAATGAGAGTTGACTTCAATAAATCCATCAAAATTCTGGAATGGTTTTTACAGGGTGGGTGCGGAGACGTGGTTTCTGCTCGTCGGTTGTTTAAGCACGGTGGCACAGGCTGAGGTTAAGGGACGCATCATTTTTGTCTGCGATGAGGAGTAACTATATCACACAAAGGGTAATGGATCTTTGGCTTTCTCAATGCCAGGGGGTTTTGGATGCTCCTTCTTTAAATACATTTAAATCTTGGATAGAAAATTGGAGGCTGTCTCAGGGAATTTGTGCATTTGGGGGAAAGGCGGGAAAATGGAGTTGAAACCATGGTCAGCTATGATGGTATTTGAAGGTGGGGCAGGCTCTATGGGTCGTGCATCCTCTACTGCTCACAATCCTTGTGGTTGCCTGTTCTTCCATTCTGCTTCATTGTCCCTGTCATTGTCTCTGTTCTCAGGACAGAATTAACAGGAGCAGGCGTGGTTACTTGGTCCATCGATCCTGTTCCACCACTCAACATACTCATGTCAAATGTACATCAACTTCACTTTCCCCACACTAACCTTAACCCTAACTCGAAACCTAACCCTAAATCTAACACTTGCTCTAACCCTATCCTAATCCTACCCTAACCAGAAAACTTATACATGATTCCCTCAGGATTCAAATATCCGTCAACTATGTCTTCAATAATGTCAAAATTTGAGCGCCCACACTTCCCTGTGATATTGACTTACAAACGTTCACGTCCCTTGGAGCATTTAAATTATTCTTCAACTCAGTCGTTAGCGGTTTTCCACTCATTCTGTTACAAAACCAGTGTTCCAGAGTCTGCAACCCAAGAGAAAACATTATTTCAACAAGGATCCTGTCAAGCCTATTGAGAATTTCTATTTGTTCTACGCTCATTCAGGAAATAGTCAGTCAATACAGTCGCAGCCCATTCATTTTCATCTCATAAGAAATCCCTCTCGAGATCAAAAATAGTGCAGTGAATCTTCAAAGCATTCTCTCCAGGGGGTGTATAACTTTCCTTAGGGAAGGAGTGGAAAATGGTCCAGAAGACACAAGCTGTGGACTTCTCAATGCCCTGTTTAATTGTACAGTAATTTCCATCACAATCCAATTCTTTAGTAAAACATTCTATTTTCTTCCCTCTGTATTAGCTTGTTGTAGCTGTATAATAACGTCCTGTATTCCTTTTTCCCCAGACAAAGTCAAAACTGTGGACATTTGTGAAGTTGCTTCAAATCAATGTAAAAATCGAATGATTTTGGTTGAAATTGCAGCCCATCAGCACTGTACAAACTAGTATCCGGATGTCATATCCCATTACAAAACGTCCGGCTCCCCTCCCACCCCAGTGGTGTCCCTGGAATGCCAGTACTCTCATACCTGGAATCCGGAAATAACATCCCATCTGCAAACCTCCTGCTCCCCTCTCTCCCTGGCTCTGTCACTTAAACAGCAACACTCCGGAAACTTGAATGCCAATATCATTTCCAATCTCCAAATCACCGGCTCCTCTCCCTCCTCTGCTGTTTCGCTGGAACACCAGCACTCTCCAAAATTATTTCCCCATATCAGATCCATTCTCCAAACACTTGGCTCCTCTCCCTCTCTTGCTGAGTCAATGGAGGACCAGTACTCTCCAACCTGGTAACACAATACCCCATCCCATCTCCAAAATTCAGGTTCCTCCCCTCCACAGCAATGTCCCTGGAACACCTTCAGTCTCCAACATAGAAACCCGATAAAACATCCAATCTCCAAACCCTCGAGTCCTCCCTCTCACCTGCTCTGTCGCTAGAACACCATCAATCTCCAAAGTTGAATCCCAATATCGCATCATAGCTCTACACTCCCAGCTACACTTCTCCACGAGCACCAGCCCCTCCCCCTCTTGCCCCCTTGTGGGCCTCATGAAGAATATTTCAGTCCAAAACTGAAACTACAATTTTGCTGTATTGTTTCATAGCATCAGCGGCACTGATGCTGGCAATAGGTTTTGGAGTTGCAAAGGTTGGCGATTATGACTTCTTGAGGTTTGGGTTCCTGGCCAAATTGTAGAGCAGGGGTGCAGGAGAACATCTCGGATTTGGGAACAGATTGCCAAACCAGTGCAGCCATTTGGAGAGCCAGGTGTACAGTTGGGGAGCGTAATGGGGATGTTTCTGGTCGATAGGTGGTGGTGGGCTGGTGGGGCTGGAATAGGGGCAGGAGTGTGTATGCTGGGGTTGTACAGTGCAATAAGGTGGGGATAGTGCCGGGGCAGTACAGTGGGGGGTGGGGGGAGGGGTTTGTGGGTTGTGAGGGGCAGAAGGTGCGCTAGTGCTATCGGAGGTGTTGGTGAGAGGCTGCCAGTGTTGCTGCACCTGCACAGCTTTTTGCTGAGAATACTAATGGAATCATTTTGCAGTGTTAATCTCCAGACTTTAGAATGGATATAATTGCAATGGTGGTGCTGCAACTAAAGTTCACAAAATTTGTCCCTGAGGTGAGGGCATTATCATATGATAAAAAGCTGATTGCACTGAGCGTAGTGTCTCAGGAGCTTAGAAAAACAGAAAATAAGTTCTCATTGAAACAAATAGGATTCTGTCGGTGCTTTCCATGGTGGGTGCACAGAGACTTTGTCCCCTAGTTGAGAGTTTCTAACACAGGGATGCAGTCACACGATATATCGCTGATCTCTTTTTTTTAAGTATTATTCATACGTGAAATGCAGGCACTGCTGTCCCGGCCAGAATTATTGGCCATCCATTTCTAGCTGTCCTTGTTCAGAGTCTCAGATAGGTAACGATTGCAGACGACCTTCCTTCCCTTAAGGATATGAGTGAACCATATTTTTTTTAGGGAATCGGCAATGGATTTATGTTCATCATTAGTATTGCAATTAGAGATGTTCTTTGAACCAACATTTCACATCTATCTTTACATAATTTGAGCTCATGTCACAGAGTACCATTCTGGGTCTCTGAAATACTAGTCTAGGGAAAATGGTACTCCGTCAGTGCCTCTCCTTTTAGAGCTCAGATCAGGGGACGTTACTTCATTCAAAGGGCTGTGAAGCTCTAGTTTTCTCCACTCCAGAGGCTTGTAAATGTCTGTCATTAGAATACATTTAAGGCTGAGAAAGACCAATCTTGGTGTCTCTGGGAATTATGGGACATGGGGAGCGGGAGGGAAAATGGAGGTGAAGCCGAAGATCAACATTGATCGTACTGAATGACAGAACAGGCTCAAAGGGACGTTTGGTCTACTTATGTTACCAGTTATTTTGTTCTCGTGTTCTTTTTTGTTCTCTGGTTTATTATATCTGCCTTTGTCTTTGTTCGCTAAGAACATAAAACACATGAGCAAGACTGGTAATTTTGCCTATTGATTCTGCCCCAGTTGAAAACACACTAATGTCGGATCTGCTTAAACTAAATTTACTCGTCACTCGCCCACATTTAATTTCAATACATTTGTGGTATGTGAGCATCATTGGTTAAGCCAGACGTTGTTTCCAAATCCGAATTTGCACTTGATAATGTAATGGGATGCGGCCTTCTTGAACCACTGCAGTTAGAGTGGTCTACGTATACCCACAGAGCTGTCTGGAGGGGAGTTGCAGAACCTTGACCCAGCAAAAGTGCAGGAATGGCAATATGTTTCCAAGCCAGTGTGGTAAGTGTCATGGAGGGGAACGTCCAGAAGGCATTCGAATCTTTCTGCTTCCTTTGCCTTCATCGTTGGAAGTGGTCCTGAACGTGGATGGTGCTCAATAAGCAGCCTTCCCGTGTTTCAGCAGTCCACCTTGTAAAGGACACACCCTGCTGCCACTGCACTACGTTGGTGGATGGACAGAATGTCTGTGGAAGGGTTTCCAATAAATCGGCTGCTCTGTTCTGCATGGCGTGAAGCTTCTTGTGTTTTGTGGGAGATGCACTCATCAGTGCAAGTGCAGGGTATTCCATCATTCTACTGAGCTTTGGCTTGAAATGGTGGACAGGGTTTGGGGAGTCAGGAGGTGAGTTACTCCCTACAGGTTTCTGAGCCTCTATAAATTTATAGGCCCATTCCACTTCTGTTTGCTGGACATTGGTAACACACAGGCTGTTGATAGAGGGGGATTCGTTCATGGGAATGTGATTAACTTCAAGCGCCGATATTTTAATTCCCTCTTGTTAGAGATAGTCCTTTTCTGGTACTTGTGTAGCATGAATATTACTTGCTACTTATCAGCCCAAGTCGGTATTTGGCCAGTTGTTGCTGCATTTGGACATACACTGCTTCAATATCTGAGGTACCCCTAATAGTGGTGAGCATTTTGTAATCATCAGCGTACATCCCCACTTCTGTCCCTATGATGGAAGGAAGGTCACTGACGGAGCAGTCAGACTTGGCTGTTGCAGACACGACCCTGAAGAACACCTGCACTGATATTCTGGGACTGAGATGATTGACCCCCTACAAACACAACCATCTTCCTTTGTTCCATTTATGACTGCAAGCAGGGAAGATTTCGCAACCCCCCTCCACCACCCCCCCCCTCCCCCCAACCCATTGTACTCCATTGACTCCTGCTATTCCGGAGCTGACTGCTGCCAAATTCGGCCAAATGCTGCCCTAATATCAAGGGCATCAGTCTGCCTAACCTCGGGATTTTAGCTCTTTTCCATTCTTTGAACAAAAACCATAATGGGGTAAGGATTCCTTGGCTCTTGCAGGCCCCCAAACTAAGAGTCATTGAGTGCCATGCACTGGCTGTACACCCTGCGATCTTCAGCCTAAACATATGAGAGTGACAAAGGGAAGGGCAGTGTGTAGTGGGAAGAAATAGAGGGACCTGCTAAGGGGGAAGAACAAACGCAAGGGCAGTGACAAGGCAGTACAATTGGAGACGATGTGGTATGAAGGTTTTTTTGCGTTGGGAGAGTGTTCGGGAAGACGGAATGGGTTGGTGAAGGACATTTAGGGGAGCAATAGAGTTGTGAAACTTGGTAGTGAGGCTAGGTGTTACTGGTGTGATGATGACCAAAGGATAATGGGTGTGGGCAGAGTGAGCATGGTGAGAGTGAACAAGGTGAATGTATGAGAGTTTGGTGAGTGGGAGGGAGCTGTAGCAGTTTGAGATTTGAACGAAGTGCGAAAGAGGATCCTGGTGGGGGGGGACGATGGTGATATATGAGGTGGGGGGGGGGGTGGGATAAAGAGGGAGGTGGTGAGTGTGAAGGTGGGGCAAAGGTCCAGGGATGTGTAGAGTGTGGCGAGATGTGGAGAGGGATTGGTTAAGTTTGAGAGAAGGTAGAGTGGAGACCGATAAGTCATTTTAGGGCAGGAAGAAAGGGGAGAGAAGGAATAGATAAAGATGGAGGGGTGGGGGCCAATTGAGAGGGATGGGAGACAAACGGAGGGGAAGGGTAGGAGGGGAGGTTATGTTTTATGGAGAGGGGTGTTAAGCAGCAAACTGAGTGTCGAATGGTTGGTATAGAAAGATAATTGAGTCATTTTAAGAAATAGTGGAAAAAATGTCAGACAGCAGGCCGCGGGTGGATTTGTGTGGATAGAGATTTGGGACATTGGCACAGGATGGACGACTAGTTTTATGGATGGTGGGAGTGTGATAGGTGAGTGGAAGAAAATAGGTGATAAGAAAATTTGTAGCAACTGAAGGAGCGAGGGATTCGTTGGCTGAAAATGAGGGAGGGAATAGAGGGGGACAGGACCGCAGACAATGTGGAAAAGGAGCCAGACGATGAGAGATGGAGAGGGAGATTATTGGAAGGTTGCAGTGGGAAGAGGCAGGATGTATGGAGGAATTGCAGGGAGCGAACACGGGGAGAAGTGGGGGAGAGAAATTGCAGTAGAGTGTGGAAGGGCAACAGAACTGTTGTGATAGAAGGGGAGTAGGATGTTGGAGTTTAGAGAGCTGGAGAGGTAGAGAGATGAGTTAGCATGTCAGCAGGTGTGGGCGTGGGGAGGGAGGCGGCACAGATTTGTGAGAGATACAGTCCCGGCAGATTGGAAGGTGGAAATAAGTGATGCCAATATATATTTTTGTAAAAGTAGGGAAAGAGAAAATAGCAAATTACAGATTGCTTAGCTGATCACCGTAACTGGACAATGCAAAAATCTATTTGAAAGGATGTGATAACAGGATAGTTAGAAAAGATCAACGGGATTAGACAAAGTCAACATAGATTTATAAAATGGAAATCATACTTGACAAACCAACTCTAGTTTTTTGAGAAAGGAGCTGAGTTTTTTCCAGGTAATTCTGTTTTTTGTTCGAGTTTTTTGAGGATGTATTTATCAGAAAAGATGAGGAAGAACCAGGGGTTGTAGTGTATTTCAAATTTTCAGAATTTTTTTGTTGAAGACCCACATAAGAGGGTAATTCACAAATTTAAAATACATCAAATTGGGGTTAATGTATCGGCATGGATTGAGAATCTGTTACAAGACAAAAAGCAGAGGAGAGCAGGAATGTTTAGGTATTTTACAGATTGGCCGGCATTGGGACACCACAGTGATCTTTGCTTGCGCCCCAACTATTCAAAATATATATCAATGATTGGAATGACGGATTCAGGTGTATTTTCAAGCTTTCTGATGACACAAACTTGATGAGAATCTATGCGATGAGGAGCGTTTTAGATGTGATTTTGACAGTCTGAATAAGTGCGAAAATGCATGGAAAAAGCAGTTCAACGAGAATAAGTGTGAAATTATCCACTTCGATAGGAAACAACAGCAAGCACAGAGAATTATTTAATTGGTGATAGAATGGGAAATGTTGACGTCCATACAGTCCTGGGGGTCCACCTACAACTGAAAGCAAACATGCAGTTGCATCAAACAGTTTAGAAGTCCAAGGAATATTGGCCTACATTGCAAGAGGACTTGAGTGCACTAGCGTAAGATGCCTTCCTGCAGCTGCACAGGGAATTGGCGAGGCCACCTTCCAGTATTGTATGCAGCTTTAGTCTCCTTATCACAGAAAGTATATACTTGCCATTCAGGAACTGCATTACACATTTCACCAGACTGATTCCTGGGATGGCAGCATTGTTGTATGAGGAAGGTTTTGGACCAACTAGGGTAGTATTCGCTGGAGGTTAGACGAATGAGAGGAGATCACATTGAAACATATACAATTATTGAAGGGTTGCACAGACTGGATGCAGAGATAATATTTCCTCTGGCTGTGTGGTCTAGAAGAAGGGGTCACGATTTCATGGTACGGAATAGGCCATTTACAGCTGAGAGGTGGAGAAATATCTTCACTCTGTCAACCTGTGGAGCACTCTGCCACACAAAGCTATGGAGGCCACATCACTGCATATATTTAAAAAGGGAATATATGAATTTCCGCGGTGTAAAGACGTCAAGGTTTATGGGGTGAACGTTGTAGTAGGTGGTAAGGCAAAGAATCAGCCATGACAACATTGACTGGCGGATTACTTTCAAAGAGTCGAATGTCCTCCTCCTGCTCGTATGTCCTATGTTTCTCCGGATCCTGAGTGGCTCTTTGAATGTTTTCTTTGTCTGAACATAAGGCATCCAATGATCTTTAAATTTTCTCCTCGAGACCAGTTTTTTTCTGGACGAGAAACTTATTTGGATGTCCAGGATCAGCAATATCTATGCTGTGAATATTTCAGGTTTGTGTCTCGGACTGAACATTGGCTTTACATCTGGGCAATAATTAGAGTGAATTTTCCTGGTACATGGTGTTATTACCGCAGCCGTTTCAGGGGGAGGCTTTTGTGAAGTAACGGCCACGTTTTGATTTCTTATTGAGCTGTGGATTTACTTTTGCAGTGCAAAGAGAGGGAAACATCTCCAACTTCTGTTTACTTGACTAATTGTTTAGTGTGCAACATTATGTAATGAATATTTGGCCTGTTACTGATGCATGTGTCACTTTACATTAGATGGAGTGAATGATGAACAATTGGACGTTGTCTTCCTGGTGGCTCATCCTTTGTACATTTAGAGCAATTTTGGTGACTTGCTGAGATTGTGGTGCGATTGACAGCTTAACCATCTTGTTTTCATTGATGTTCAGCTGGTCAGTGTTTCTGTGAATGCTCATTTTCCTGGTGAATACTCAGTTTACATGTGCTTGGAAAAAAGGTAGATCAGTCCCTGCAGGATGTGACTGAAACTCATTTTCAGGTTTCAGAACCGAAAGGTGAGTGATCTGTCCTCAGTTTTATTTTCCACAAAGAAGTCATTGAAATTCCTCTTTGAAAATGGAGTGGGTCAAGGCTCACTGACTACTAAAGTATTTTGATACACTTATCACATTCCCCCGAAAAAAAGTTTGTGAATGCCCTCTGCCTTGTCAAGAAAGACTAATCCAGATTTGCATGAAGAGAATTTGCTCACTGAGGCACAACACGAACCAACCACCTCCCCCCTCCCCCCTCACGCCAATGTCCTGCTCACATTCAGGCCATCACTGAAGTGAAACGCTGTAAACATTGGGCCCCGGGGTTGTCACCCCAACACTTCAGATGAATGAATCTGAAGCCGTGCAGATACATTTCCACGATGTCTGACAAGCATGACCTTCCCGAGGTTTTTCTTTCCTCAGACTGCTTATCTGACATCCTGTGCAGTGTGAACAGAAATGTCTCCCAATGTAACGTTGGGAAATCTGAAACCATTGCATTTTGTCTCCTGGTGTCAATCCCCATTACAGAACTTGCCCTCTCAGCACTCTCACTGGCCAGTTCCGAATCTGTTACTAAATGATAAGGCAGCTTAATCTGAATCCACTGGGTTAGGAGAAATTGCTCCAAATTGATTAACCTGACAACAGAATAGCTTGTCTTCTGCCCCTACTCCAAACTCAATCCCGTGGCTCTGTGCGCCGGCCCTCTTACTTGTCCCATTTTGCGATAGGAGCAGGTTCTCACAACTTGTGGTCAGGTTTAACCCCGAGATCATCTTACATCCCCATGTACCTAATCATGCCAAAGCGAGACATTTACAACTTTGGATAAAGGCAACGATTCACCACTGCCTCAGCTCTTTTTCTGTTGAAGTCCTCATGTTGTCCTTTGTTACCTCGAAAATTGATCATTCGAGCATATGCCCGAATGACTCACAACATTTTCCCTTTCACACATCACTCCCTCTGCTGACAGACCTGTATTATATCCCATTTGAACCCCGCTATCCTTGAACTCACTCAGCCCCCGTTCAGACATCACCCTTCTGCTTTCAGAACTACATTATCTCCCATTGAAAACCCCACTGCAAATTGTTTCACTCAAACTGCCTCCGTGTTAACACTTTCCCCCCGCTGCTCACGGACTTTGATATTGTGCCATTGAAAAATTCATTTCCATTGTCTCCACTGACGCAAGTTCCCATTTATACCTCAATCCCTCTGCTCAGTGATCTATATTATCTGCCATTCATGCAACTGCTCGATTTCAAAATTCTCATCGTTGTATTCCAATCCCTCCATGGACTCACCTCAGACTATTTTGGTGATCCTCTGCAGACCCTATGAGATGTCAATTCTTATCTAATTCCGGCAACTTGAGGAATCTTGATTTTAATCACTCTTGCATTGATGGTGCGATTTTCATTCACCTCCATCCCTAAGCTGTGGAATACCTTCCCTCCACGTCTCTAACCGTCTTTCTCACTTCCTCTTTTGCGTCTCTGCTTAAAATCAACCCTTTGATCCAGATTTTGGTCATCTTTTTTGCCATGGTGTCATTTAAAAATATGTCTAACTGTCCCAGAAAATCATATTGAAACATATTTTGACCTTCTTCCTGACATTCATATATAGGTTGTTGTTGTTTTTGCATTGTATTCCTCGTGCTGGAGATTTCTCTTCTGTTTTTAAAGGCAGTATTTTTCGAGCATCAGCTCCTTATTCATTGCTGCAGGGAATTGTTCTTCATTACTTAGGTAGACCCGACTGCTCAATAGGCCGGTTAATCTGCCACAGTGTATTGTAGATCTGTCACTGTTGTCCAACTGAGCAGTTTGCTTATTGAACACGGCAGATCAAATTATCTTATTACTCTTTGTGCTTCAACCAAAGATACCTGATTAGCTAGAATATGCGACCTCTATGAGATTCTGGTTGGTTCTGTGCTACAGGCTGGCACCAATAGTGCTATGTACCCGAGATGCTGTGCACATGTTTTTCTTTGTCTGCAAATCAGGCAAACACCTGCTTCCTTCAAGAGATGCAAAAACTCCACTCTCTTGGACAACTCGCTGAAAAGAGAGTTTTTTTTTTCACTGAGAATGATTTCTACCAGAAATTCTCAAATGTTGTATTTGATAAGCATTTGTGAACTGTTCTGAAGTCTGTCCGTTTGCATCTCTGGGATAGATGTCTTGCTTAACAGCCAGATGAGCATTCAATCTCTTTGTTCTGAGCTGCTTAGTTTTCTCCTTTGACTGTTGATTCCATGTAATCGCTTAACGCAGCCAATAATATTCTCCAACATCAGGGATATATTCTGTGCACTTTTAAGAATTCTGACTCAGGCAGACCCGTGGCCGCATCTGTGAGCAATAATTCACTTCTCGTTCTCTGGATCAAATCATAGTTGAAGGCACGGTTTGTGGGTGATGTTTCCTTTACCCCGAGTGGATTATATGACGGGCACACGGTCAGGTTCAGTCTGATGGATTGGTTTTACTGGCCCTTTATGTGATTGTCACTACCTCATTTTCCAGTGAGGTCTCGAACTACTGCTTCTGTAATTTTCCTTCCATCAATGGATGTCTGTCGGTGACTATTTGAACAAGATCCTAGCTGGCAATGCAAATGCATATTCCCAAATCTGGTACATGTTTCCTTACTCTAACCAAATCCTGCTCAGACATAAGCTCCATTGCTCACCAGCACACGTTGGACACCGTTCACACGCGATTTCAGAATTGACTTCATTGTTTTCCATGGCATCTCTGACCCTGTCCAGCTCTACCCCTGTAATTCTCTGCACCCCCACACCACTCCTAGAAATCACATCCCTCAATGCCCATTTCCTACCCTCTCACCATAATTCTCTGCAGCCCCACACCGCCCCCAGATATCAAAGCCCTCTGTTCCCCCTCAGTGTCACATGAACTTACATCCGGAAATAAATTATCCTATGGTCTTAGGAAATAGGCACAAAATTGAACCGTTGAGCCTGAAAATCCATTCAATAAATTAATGACCAACATTCCAATTCCACTCCAACTTCTGCATTATACTCACGTCCTTCAGTCCCTTTGTATTCAGAAAGGAGTATCTTCAATTAAACATTAGATTTAAAATGCAGTTTATTCAGGTTAATCGAATCTCCATCACTGAGTCTCAATTGCAGTAATATGAATCGAAACTGCAGCGCTCAGATCACATTGTATCCAATACATTCAGGCAGTATATGCAGGAGGTCACGCAGCCCCTCCCCTGACCCTTAGCTTCCTGCTCAATGACGCAGATTCAGGGTGTCATAATGAAGAGATAGTTTCTATAGAGGTGACACTGCAGGAGAGTCATGCGATCCATTAAATCCATCCATCTGCAGTCCTGACACATTGGCGGAGAATGTAATAGACAAAGCTCAAAGTATTATTCGTAATGTTTGTAGTCGTTCCTGAGGAATGATTTTATATTTCATTGGCCACGCAGCAATTTATCAGTTTTTACAGGGAATGCCTCAGAATGTGTCAGCATATACAGGAGGTGCCCGGCTGGCGTGTCAATATTTACAGGCAGCCCCATGGGCCGTCAGTAATAACAACAGGTCCATGGAAGGGGGTATGGGGTGTCAAAATTTACAGGGGGTCCCTGGGGAGTGTGTCAGTACATACAGGCTGTATCCGGCCTGTGTTTCAGTGTTTACAGGGGGCCATCTGCGGAGTGTGTCACTCTTTACAGGAGAATGCTGGGAGTGTGTCTGCATTTACAGATGGTCCCTGGGGGTCATGGGGGCTGTTGGTATTTGCAGGGGTCACCTAGGATTGTGTCAGTATTTAGAGGGGTATAAAGGGGGTGCGTCAATATTTACCTATGATCCCTGGGAGAGTTCTGAATATCTATAGAGGGCCCTTCAGGGTGGCGGGGGGATGATGTGATTGTCATAATTTAGGGCGAACACCTGTTGTTGTGTCTGTGATTACAGGTGGTCCACGGGTACTGTGTCAATATTTACTTGAAGTCACCAGGGACTGTGTCAGTATGTGCAGGGAGACCCCAGAGTTGTGTCAGTCTTTACTGGAGGCCCCAGAGTGTGTGACTGCATTTACAGAGGTTGCCTCTTAGGGGGGTGGGGGTGGGGGGGAGGAAGCCACAATTTACTGGGGGCCCCTGGGGATGTGTCGAATGCTTACATGAGTGTCACTGCGGTGGGTAACACAATTTACAGGTAGTCCACGGGACTGTGAAACTATTTAGTGGCATACCACGAGGGTGTCTGTCAATTCACAGCGGGTATCTGGCAGAGTTGTGTGTCATTATTTACTGGGGGTCTCTGGGTTTATGTCACTATTTAAAGGGCATACCGTTCGTTGTCTCGGTCCTTATATGTGGACATTTTGTGGAGTGTGTCAATATTTATACCGGCATATTTATAGAAGGGCGATGTCAGCATTTGGCATAATTGTCAAAAGTAGCATTAACTAGGAATGGGAGTGGTGGAGGCGGGCGATGTTTCGTCTGTGTGGTGTCGCTGGGATGGGCCTTAGTCATTAAATTGTCTCCCCGGGTGATGAGTTAGAATGGACAAGGGTTTCTCCAGCTTTGTATAAGTACTTGCCGACCCTTGCCAGGCGTGTGTCAGCGTGCTCTAGGGTCGTGTTATATTTTTCATATGGTTCCATGGGGGTGTGTGTCAATATTTAAATTGTCCCTGGCGAATAACTCTGCTCATTGTGAGATTTTCAGAGTTCATGAGAAAGCAGCTGAGAGTGTGTCTAAATAGATATGGATCCAATGAGCACGTTAGTGATTGCAAATCTTCCCTTGGTGTTGTGCCAGTTTTTAAGCGGGTATCTCTGGAGCATGTTACATTAATCTCTAAAGTCCCTGCTTGCTGTGTGACACTAACTTCAGTGGGTCCCTGGAGGCTCTTATCCATATTTATATGGAGTCGCATTGAGTCTGTATTTTCGTTCGGTTGTTTCCCTGCAGTGTGTGGAAGTATTTAACAGCCAGCTCCAGGGAGGAATATGTCATTATTTGCAGGGCAACAAAGCGAACATTTGAATGTTTACAACTTCTCCCCCAACGAGTGTCTTGACGTGTTGATGTTTTTCTTGGCTAATGTGTCAGTTTATACAGCTTGTACCGACTGTGTCTTTGAAAACAGGTTGTTTTTTTTTTTTTAAATCTGTCATTATTTACCAGTTTCCCAAGGGAGTGTATCAGTATTTACCGGATGTACCAGGGAAAATTTCAGTATTTATAAAAGGTCACTGTGATGTGTATCAAATGTAGGAGGGTATCGTCGGGGAGTGGGTCAGCATTTATAGATTATCCCCAGGGATATTAGCAGTATTTACAGAGGAACTCCAGGGGGTGTGACAGCATTTGCAGAATATCCCCAGAGAGTCTGTCAGAATTTACAAATATCACCAGGGAGTGTGTCTCCATTTACGGATTATTCCCAGGGAGTGTGTCAACCTTTACAGATCATCCCCAGGGAGTGTGTCAGTACTTACAGAGTAACCCCAGGTAGTGTATCAGAATTTACAGAGTATCCCCAGGGATTTGGTCAGCCTGTACAGGCATTACCCAGGGAGTGCATTAGTATTTGTGCAGTATCCACAGGGATTGTGCCAGCACTTAGAGTATTTCCAGGGAGCGTGTCAGCGTTTACATAGAAACATACATTTGAAATTGGGGCAGGACTGGGTCATTCGAACTTTCGAGCCTGCCCCACTTTCATTGTGATCATGGCTGATAATCCACATCAGTAGCCTGCTTCTACTTCCTCCACGTTTGGAAACGTTTCACCC
Source organism: Carcharodon carcharias (assembly GCF_017639515.1). NCBI lineage: Eukaryota > Metazoa > Chordata > Chondrichthyes > Lamniformes > Lamnidae > Carcharodon > Carcharodon carcharias. The sequence goes on along the minus strand of NC_054484.1, from coordinate 111,960,482 downwards.
GAAGAGCTACAATTAACTTCCTCTTGAAACCATACAATGTTCTGGCCTCAACTCCTTTCAGTGGAAGCGAATTCCACAGACTCACCATTCTTGGGGTGAAGGCATTTCTCCTCAACTCAGTCCTAACTGGTCTACCCCACATCCTTAGACTTTGACCACTGGTTTTGGATTCCCCAACCATTGAGAACATGTTACCTGCATCTACACCATGTAGGCCAGTTAGGTTTTTAAAAGGTTTCTATGAGACACCCCTCATTCTTCTGAACTCAAGCGATTATAATACTAACCAACACTATCTCTCCTTATTTGCAAGTCCTGCCATTACAGGAATCAGCCCGATAAACCTTCGCTGTACTCTCACTATCAAGAATATCCTTCGTCAGTTAAGGAGTCCAAAGCTGCAAACACTTTTCCAGGTGTGGTCTCACCAATTGCAGCAAGAAATCCATGTCCCTGTTCTTCAATCCTCTCGCTACTAAGTTCAGCACGCCATTTGCCTTCTATGCCGCCTGTTGCACTTGCATGCTAAACGGGAGTAAGTCGTTTATGAGGACACCCAGGTCTCGTTGCACAATCCCAACCTTTGAGATAAAGATCTGCCTTCCTGTATTTGCTACCATATTGGATTACCTCACATTTAACCACATTATTCTGCAGCTGCTATGCACTTGCCCACTCACTAAGCTTGTCCAAATCACATTGAAGAATCTCTGCATCCTCCTGACAGCTCATCCTCCCAAAAAGCCTTGTACCATCAGCATTCTTTTCAGATATTATATTTATTGTTCCCTCATCTAAATCATTAATATACATTGTGAGTAGCTGGGATCCCTGCACTGCCTGCCATTCAGAGAAAAAGAAAAAATAATATTCCCAATCTTTGATTCCTGTCTGACAAGCAGTTTTCGGTCCAGCTCAATAAAATTACCCCAATTACGTGCGCTTTAATGTTACCTGCTAACCCCTAATGTGCTACTTTGTTGAAAGCTTTCTAGAAGTCCATATAAAGCAAACAAACTGGCTGCCCTAGGCAACTCTACTAGTTACATGCTCGAAAATTTCCAGTAGATTTTTTAAGCATGATTTCCCTTTCACAAATCCATGCTGAATCTTTGCGACTCTGCCACTGTTTTCCAAGTGCATGGCTATTAAATCTTTTAAAATGGACTCTAGAATTTCCCAAATATCAATGTCAGGCAGAATTTTCTATAGTTCCCTGCTTTGTCTCTACCTCCCATAATAAATTTTGGGATTACATTAGCTACACTCCAAGCTGTAGCAACTGTTCCAGAGTTAAGAAAATCTCGGAAGATGACCACTATTGCAAGCACTATTTACAAAGTTTCCCCAGGGATTGTGGCAGCATTTAGAGATTATCCCCAGGGAATGTGCCAGCTTTTATTGGGGTTCACTGCGATGTGTGTCAGTATTAATAGGGCGTCACTGGGGAGTCTGTCAGTATTTGCAGGAGGTCCATGGGTGTTATCTCTGTATTTACAGTTGATCATATGTGTGTGACCATTTATAGGGGCATCGTTGGAGTGTGTAGAGTTCTCAGTATGTAATCTAATAGTCACATGTAGTATCAAAGAGTTTGGCGTGGTGTGGGTTGGGGGGTGGTGGTGGTTCGGTGTGGCTGGTGACCGTGGTGCATGATCTTGTGAAGTGTCCCTGGCTTGTGCGTTAGCCTTTGCAATGCCTCCCCCTGCCTATGTGTCAGTATGGACAAGGGGTTCTCGACCTTTGTGTCAGTACTTGCAGGGGATCACCAGGCAAGTGTCAGTGTTTGCAGTTTTTCCTTGGGCCATATTATCTATTTCACATGGCTCACTGGGATGTATGTCAGTAACTAACATGCTGTCTGCTGACTGCTGACTGGTTCAGCAATTAAAGGCTGTTCATTGTGAGATTGTCAGAATTATGAGAATCCCGATTGACACTGTCTTTATTTAGATTTGGACCGGAGAGTACATTAGTGATTATCCGTATTCCCTTGTGTGTTTGTCAGTTTTTATAGTTTTTTCCCTGGGGCATGTGTCAGCATTCACAGGAGTCCCTGAGTTTGTGTATCAATAATTGCATTTGGTCTCTGGAAAGTGGTCTCCATATTTATAACGCGATCAATTTCATCTGTTTTTCTAATGGTTGTTGCTCTGTGGTGTTACTCAGTATTTAAAAAGCTGGCCCCGGGGAAATGTCAGTATTCGCAGGGCAAAGCAGGGAGCATTTCAATATTTACAACACCTTCCCTGATGAGTGTTTTACTATGTTAATGTTATTATTGGGGATTGTGTTAGTATATACAACTTGAACGAACTGTGTCATTATTGACAGCAGATTTTGATGATCGTGTCAAATTTTAGCGGTTTCCCAGGGAGTATGTCAGTACTTATCACTGTGTCATAATTAACAGGGGTTCACTGTGATGTGTCTCATATTCACAGTGTATCGCTAGTGTGTCAGCATTTGCAGATGATACACAGGTAATGTATCAGCAATTTCACGGGGTCACTGTGATGTGTCGCAGAATTAACAAGGTTAGCCTGGGGAGTGTTTATTTATTTATGGAATGACCACGGGGAATGTGTCAGTATTTATAGGGGAAGAGTGGGGAGTCTCCATGGTTATAGGGATGCCCAGGGTGGGTGTCAGTATTCATAGTGAATCTCCATGTGAGTTTTTCAGTATTACATGGGGTCCCTGTGGAGTATCTTACATTTTACAGCTGTATGAATGGGCAGTCTTCCAGCTTTTATAGTGCGTTTCCCTAGGGTTTGTTAATACCTTTGTGGAACCCTTGGGATTGTGCCAGCATCTATGGGGGGTCCCCAGGGAATTTTGCAGTATTTATATTGGGTATCTGGTGGATGTGTCTTTATTTATAGCTGGTCTCTGGCGACTGTGCCAGTATTTAGTGGGGAACTCCGGGAAGTGTGTCAGTATTTGTAAGGGGTCTTCAGGATGTGTGTCAGTATTTATAGGTGGTTTCTGGTTACTTTGCCTGTATGTTAAGAGGGTCTCCGCGGAGTGTGTCAATATCTATATGGGGTCTCTGCAGTGTGTGTCAGTATTTATAGATGGTATCTGTTGATGGTATCAGTTTTTAATTGACGATCCGCGAGGAATGTGTCACTATTTAAAGGGCGACCATGGGATGGGAAGGTGACTGCCTAGTGTGTTCGTCACTGGACTGATAATCCAGAGGCCATATTGCTGGTCTGTGGACCCTGGTTCGAATTCCACCACGGAAGAAGATATCATGGAATGAGATTGAACTGGGCAAGAAAACCTCCTGCTGATTAACACGTTACCCCCATGCTCTGCTGAGAAATCACTGCTCCTCCATGTTGAACATCAGTTGGAAGAACCAATGAGTGTGGCAATGATGCAGAATGTACTCTGCGTTGGTGAATTCCATGTCCCATGTAGCACCACTGCTGACCGAGGGCAAGAGGACACAGATTGGATCTGTAGCATGTGGTGAAGGAAGCAGCAACAAGGAAAAATAAATATTTGTCGTCAAGCTGACTGTCCCAGTTGCATTTGTCCATGACACCGCTCTGTCATTCCGGTGACGAAGCACAGCCTTTCCAATGAGCATTCCCTAAATCGTGTTGTCTGGCACGTCGACCATGCTAAATGGAATAGATTTCGAGCAGGCCTAGCAATTCAGCACTGGGAGAACCTGAGGTTCTGTGTGCCATCAGCAACAAAAGAAATGCACTCAAACACAATCTATAACCTTAAGGCAGGGCATCTCCCCAACTCCACCGTTACCATCAAGCTTTGCGGTCAACAGTGATTTGAAGAAAAATGCAGGAGGGCGTGACAAGAGCAGTGCCAAACATTGCAAAAAGTGTGACAATTTTCGTCCAAGCAGTCTAACCTCCGTCATCAGTAACGTGATTCAAAGGGTCATCAACAGTGCCGAGAGCTTTGCGAAAACCTGCTCACTGACGTCCAGTATTGTTTCCGCCACGGTCACTCAGCTCCTGACTTCACTACAGCCTTGGTAGAAACAAGGAAAAAAGTGCTGAACACCCTAGGTGAGGTGAGAGGGACTGCCCTTAATCTCAAGGTTGCATTTCACCGAGTGCAGCATCATGGGGCGTTAGCAAGCCTGGAGTCATTAGCACAAAGAGACAACCTCGCAAAAAGGAAGGTGCTTGTGGTGTTTGGTACTCAGTCACCTCAGCAGCAGGATATAGCAACAGGAGCTTCTCAGGGTAATGTCATGTGCCCAAGCATCTACAAATGCTTCACCAATAACAATCAATCCATGAGAAGGTCAGAAGTAGTGAGGTTCAATGATTATTGCACAATCTTCATCACCATTCGTGACTCCTCAGCTGTTGAAGCACACCGTGTCCAAATGCAGCAGGACGTGGAGAATATCGAGGCTTGGGCTGACTACTGACATTCGAGCCAAACAAGGGTCAATAACCAACTGCAACAACAGAGAATACAAACATTTCCACTTGAGGTTCAGTGGCATTTCAATCAACAAACCCCCAACTATCTATATTCTGGGTTTTACCATTGACCAGAAACTGAACTGGAATGGCCATATAAATACTGTAGCTTTAAGAGCAGGTGAATGGCTAAGAATCCTCCAATGAGTAACTCACCTATTGTTTCCCTAAAGACTGTCATCCAACTACAGGTTATACGCCAAACGTTTGATGGATAATCCCCACCTGCCTGGGTGAATGCAGATCTCAAATCACTCATGGTGCTTGATACCACCTAAGAACAATAACAGTCCAGCTGATGGGCACGAAACCAGCAAACAATCAGACCCTCTATCACCAAAGCAGGGTAGAATCAATTTGGTCTATCAACAAGATGTCAAGCATCAATTCGCCAAAGCCCCTTCGACAGCACCTTACAAACACTTGACTCCTACGAACTGGAATGACACGTGCAGTAGGTAGATTGGAACACCACCAGCTGGATGTTTTCCCTCCCCACTCCAAGTCACTCACTCTCCTAACTTGGAAATATATCGCCGTTCCTTTGCTTTTGCAGGGTTAATAACCTATAATTCCCTCCCGAACAGCACTGTGCTTGTACCTACTCCATCTAGGCTTCAGCGGTTTAGGAAGGCAACTTAACAGCATTTTGTCAAGGGCAGCCATGGTTGGGCAATGAATGGAGTCTCAGACAGTGAAGCCAACGTTCCATGAATGAATTAAAATCAATAATTATGATGCGGAGCCTTGAAAGTTTGTCAGCTTTTAAAGGGGCGCTGTGGCACTTTTGTTGTGTTAACAGTGCTCTCTGGGGCGTGTGTAGGTATTTTAGGGAGTTCCTGGGGCTTGCGTCATGTATTTGAAGAGGGGCACTGGGCAGTTTTTCGGTATTTATAGGGGATCACCGGAGTGCTTGTCACTATTTATGGAAACCCAGATAGTGAATCGGTATATATAGGGGATCCCGGGGTTATGTCTCAGTATAATTTAGGGATTCCCCTGGACATTATCAGTGTTTAGAGGAGTTCCCGTGGACTGTGCTTGAAGTTCTATTGTGCTTCCCAGGACAGTGCAATTAGGTAGAGTTGCTTCCACTTTTGAGTCAGTGTTTGCGAGAATACACAGGGAGGTGAGAGTTTTAGCAGGGTGTCACGTGGTATGCCTGAACATTTACATTGTACTCCAGGAAGTATGTCATTATTTAGAGGGGTCACCGTGCAGATTTACTGCATCTAGGGTGTGTCGCTATTGGTAGTTGCAGGGGGTAATAGATTAGTAAGCAACTGTTTATGAAATCAAAAGGGGGAGTGAGTTAGCATTCAATGTGTATAATGGGGAACAGGAATTGAGTCCATATTTCCTTGTGGACTGTGAGAAGTGTGTCAGTATTTCGTGAGGTCTCTGGGGAGAGTGTCAGTATTTCATTTGGGTCCTTGGGGAGAGTGTCAATATGACCAATGGGTCCCTCAGGGAGCATAGTTACTTGCCGTGGGTCACTGTATAGTGTGTGATTATCTCTTGGGTGTCACTTGGGAGTGACTCTTTATTTCCTGGTTATCCCTGTGGAGTGTTTCTTGATTTGTAGCAGGCACCTGGAGTGTGACTCTGTAATTGTTGGGGAAACTTGTGGAGAGCATTGGGATATATTTCGGGTTCCTGTGGAGTGTCATAGTACATCACAGAATCACAGAGTGTAGAAGAGGCCCTTCGGTCCTTCGAGTCTGCACCATCATGTGAGAAATACCTGACCTACCTACTTAATCTCGTTTACCAGAAGTTGGATCATAGCCTTGAATACTACGATGTGCCAAGTGATTATCCACATACTTTTGAAAGCATGTGAGACAACCTCTGCCTCTAACTACCTCCCAGGCAGAACTTTCCAGACAGTCACCAGCCTCTGGATAAAAAGGTTTTTCCTCACATCCCCCTAAACATCCTGCCGCTCACCAATACTATATGCCCCCTTTTGAGTGACCCTTCAAACAAGAAGAACTGCTGCTCCCTATCCACCCTGCCGATGCCCCTCATAATCTTCTGCACCTCGATCAATTCGCACCTCAACCTACTCTGTTTTAACGGAAACAACCAAAGTCTGCACTGCCTCCCTTCATAGCTTAAATGTTTCATCTCAAGGAACATCCTGATGAAGCTCCTCTACAGCCTCCAGGGCAATCATTTTTTTTTTATAATATGACGACCAGAACTGCACACAGTACTCCAGCTGTGACCTCACCATGGTTCTTCAACTCCAACGTGAGATCTAGGGGCACACACGCCAAGGTCCATTTGTGCCTCAGAACTTCCTAGTGTAATGCTGTTCATTGAATACTTCCTTCTCAAATTATTCCTTCCAAAGTGGAGAACCTGAAACATTTCAGAGTCCAATTCCATAAGCCACTTATCTTCCCAATCCCCATTCCGTCTACATCTTCCTGCAGCCCGGGAATCTCAACCTCACTATTAACCAACCAGAGAATCATCGTGTCATCCAAAAAACTTACTAATGCTACCACCCACATAGACATATTGCTTATGTAAATGAAGAATAATAGGGGTCGCAGCACAGCTCCCTGTGGTATACCAAGGAAACTGGCTTGCAATCACTAAAGCATCCTACTGTCTTCACCCTCCGTCTCTTTAACCTAAGCCAATTTTGTATCCGCGTCATCAAATTACCCTGTATCCATTCTGCAGCTGTCTTCTTTTTTAAGTCTCCCTTGTGGGACCTTTCACAGTCTTTGCTGAAAACCGTATAAAATACATGAACTGCACTAACCTCATGTGCACACCTGGTCACCTCCTTAAATATTTCAATTAAATATGATGTCATGACTTCCCTCTGACAAAGCCAAGGTAACTACCACTCATCAAACATTTCGTTTCCAAGTGGAGATAGATTTTCCTGCAGCATTTTCTCCAATACTTTCCCTACAACTGACTTGAGATCTAATGGCCTGTAGGTCCCCAGCTTATCTGTGCAAAACTTCATAAACAACAGAACCACTTTGGTGTTTCTCGAGTCTCTTCCCACGTCCCCTGTGACCAGAGAGGAATTAGAAATTTTGGTCTGAACCCCTGCTATCTCCTTCCTTGCCTCCATCAGCAGTATGGGACACAAATCATCCGGATATGGAGATTTGTCCTCATATAAGCCTGCCACAAACTCCAATATCGTTTTAGTCCCTATGTAAAATTGTTTTAGTATCTCGCAGCTGCTATCCCTGACTTCGAAAACATCATCCTCATTCTCTTGGGTGAAGACAAATGTGAAGTAGTTGTTATAAACATTAATGATGTCCTTTGGCTCCACGGATAGATTCCCACCTTGGTAACAAATGGGCCCTTCTCTTTCCCTGGTTATCCTCCTCAGATTGATATACACATGGAATATCTTGAGTTTTCCGATACTTTTACCAGCCAGAGCATTCTCATTTTCCCACTTTTCTCTCCGAATTGTTTTCTTTAGTTCCAACCTGCAATTTCTGTACTCCAATAAATCATCTGCTGTTTAGCTCGCCTTGTGCCAGCCAAAAACCTCTCTTTTCCATCTCATTGTATTCTGAATATCTCTGGTCAACATTGGTTCTCAGGGTTTGATAGTAGTTCCTGTCACCCTAAACAAAAACGGTTGATACTCTGCCCTCCCCATTTCCTTTATGAATGCCCCCATTGATTTTCTGTAGATTTCCTCACAAGTATCTGTTCTCAATCTATCTTGGCCACATTCAGCCTTATTTTACTAAAATTTGCTCTCCCCTAGACCAAAATATATATTGTTTGCAACCTATCCATTTCTTTATCCAAATCAAGCTTAATTTGTAGCATGTTCTGGTCACTATTAGGAAAATGCTCCTCCGCCAACACCTCAGCCACCTTTCCGGATTCAATCACTAGAATTATATTCAGCGCTGCTCTGTTGTCTGTTGGACCCTTTACATAAATTGTTGTCTTCTGCAAATTTCAAGCAATTCACTCGTTTCAAACCGTTAACACTATATGGACCCCAATTAATGTTGGGAAAGCTGAAAACACAGAATCACAGAATCACAGGTTCAGAGAGAGAATCACAGATTTGAAGTGCTGTCGAGGCCCTTCGGCTTATTGAGTCTGCAGCGAAACATGAGGGATACCTGCACTACCTACTTAATCCCATTTACCAGCACTTGGCCCAAATGCCTTGAATGTTATGACATACCAAGTTCTCATCCAGGTTCTATTTAAAGGATGTGAGGCATCCTGCTATCAAACACCCTCCCAAGCAGGCCATTCCAGAACTTCACCACCTTCTGAGTAAAAAGGTATTTCCTCACAACCCAATAAGCCTCCAGCCCCTCACTTTGAACCTATGCTCCCTTGTGTTTGACCATTCAGCTAAGGGGAACAGCTGCTCCCTATCCACCCTGTCCCTGCGTAGTCTTGTTAACGTCGATTATGTCGCCCCTCAGCTTCTCTGCTCCAACGAAAACAACCCAAAAAAAAAACCTCTCTTCATAACTTAAATGATTCTTCCCAGGCAACATTGTCTGAATCTCCACTGCACCCACTCCAGTGTAATCGCATCCATCCTCTAATGTGGCGACCTGACGGCACACTGCACTCCAGCTATTCCCTCACCAAGGTTCTATACAACTCCAACATTACCTCCCAACTTTTGTAACGTAACCTTCCTACTTTTGTAATCAACAAATATAATTACACTATGTTATTTTTCCTATGCACCACCACAAATTGTGCACATTTTTGCTCCTCAATATTCTGCTTTCTATCTGGGTGCCAAGCTAACAATGTGGCTGCTCCTTTTTTATTCCTATGCACTACCCACAAAGCTTCATTCGATGCCTCCTCCAAAATATCAACTGTCCATATTGCAGTAACTGACTACTTCAGTACTAATGAAATGACTCCTCCTCTTTACTCCTGCCCCTTTCTCGTCTGAGGATCCAATATCTTAGAAGTTTGAGCTGCCAATCCTGCCCCTTCCTCAACCACTTTTCTGTGACGGACACTATATATCAATTTCAAGATTCAATTCTTATGTTTAACTCAACCGTTTCAACTGTAATGCTCCTGGCATTAAATGAGAGGTCAATCGTAATCCCCTGCAAGTTAATGCAGTTGTACTCCCTCTGAACTGAATAACACCCAAGCAGCCCCTCACTATTTAATTCGGACCACCGTGAAGTGTTTCAGTGTTTGTTGGTGAACACGGGGCAGGTCATCTGTATTTATAGTGGTCACCGTGTTGGGGGGAGGGGGCGGTGATGGGCAAGTTATCAGTATTTACAGTGGTCACTGGGTTCAGGGGGTGAATGGGCAGGTTATCAGTATTTACAGTGGTCACTGGGTTGGGGGGGGTGGTGGTGGAATGGGCAGGTTATCAGTATTTATAGTGGTCACCGGGTTCGGTGGCGGGGGGGAATGAGCAGGTTATCAGTATTTATAGTGGTCACCGGGGTGCTTGTCAGTATTTAAATGCAATCTCCTGTGATTACTAGGGAATTTAAAGGCAATTTCCCAGAAGTTTCTCAGTATGAATAGTTGATTACTTGGTGCGTCTCAGTATTTACATGTCTCACCGAGGTGTGTCTGAACATTAAATTTTGATCCGCAGTCTGCGTATCTCTTTTTACGTGGCCCCCGGAATGTGCCTCAGTATTTATAGGGATCCCTGGGGTGTGCATCAGCATTAATCATGGATCCACGTGCAGATTCTCAATATTTGTGTGGGATCCCCAGGCAGTGCTTCAGTATTTTTATACAATCCCCAGGCTGTATGTCAGTGTTCATTGGGGATCCTCTGGGTGTGTCTCCTTTTTATATTAGTTCCCCTAGCAATATCTCAGTATATGAACAAGACACCCTTGGTTAACCCAGTATTTTAGGCGATCCACAGGGAGTGTTTTTTTTTTAATAATTGATCCCGGGGTTTGCCTCAGTGTTTAAAATGTTTTCTGGGCAGTGTGTCTGCACGCACAGGGGATTCTACATGGACTGTATTAGTATTTATAGGTGATATCGGCGGAGTGTGTCACTATTTTTAGGGGTCTATTGGGCTTCTCCAGGGATTTTTGCAGTGTTTTCAATGGATCACTGGTGAGCTTATCAGTATTTCTGTTCAATCTCTGGTGAGTGCCTCAGTATTTATGGGAAGTCCCCAATGAGTGTTGAAGTATTTAAAGATAATACAGTAAAGTGTCTCAATAATAATAGAAGATACTCGGAACAAATATCTAGTATGTAGTGAAAATCAATGTGGTTGGTGTCAACATTTATAGGAGTCCTCGGCTAGTTTCTGAGTATGTACAATTGATCCTCGGTAGTGTCTAAGTTTATACTGTGGATCCTGTGTGATTTCTTCATTGTTTAAAGTTAATTCCTGGATAGCGTCTGGGCATTGATAGTATTTCTCAGGATACTGCGTCAGTATTTGTTGGCAATCCGGGGGGAATGTCTGTGTATTAAAATGTGATCGCCAGGGTGCATATGATTATATACAGGGTTCCCCTGGGAGTGTATTTCTATTTAAAAGGGGTTACCTCAGCATTTTGCATGGAACCGCACAGAGCAGGTCAAAACTTATAGGGGAGCCATATAGTGCATCCTTATTCATATGCGATCCTCGGGGAGTGATACAGTGTTTATGGCTGATCCCCAGGAAACGTGGTGTATATATAGGTGTCCCCGGGGAATTTATCAGAATTAATAAGGTATCCTCGTGGACCATGCTATATTTTAAATGTGATCTCTTCAGAGTTTGGCAGCATTTAAAAGGTTTGCCTGGCGAATGCCTCAGTTCTTATTAGTAGTGTCAGGGCAGTTTGTCAGTGTTTGAAGCGCTTCCCTGTGGAAAGTTTTAGTAGTTATAGGGAATCGGCAGGGTGTACTCAGTATTTACTGGAGAACCCCATGCAGTGTGATCATATTTCTACGGATTCCCAGGGGTGTGCCTCAGCATTTGTAGCGGGTTCCAGGGGAGTGAGTCGCTATTTATAGTGGAAAACCTGGGAATGGGTCAGTGTCCATAGGGGATTTCGCAAATTGTCTTATATTGCATATTGGATCCTCGGAGAGTGCTGCATCATTCATAGGGGATCACCTGAGATTGTATTAGCATTTATAGGGGATCCCCGGGGAGTGTTTAAGTTTTTAAACATTATCCCCTTCGAGTGTCTCAGTGCACATAGGAAGAAGCAGAGCGTGTGCGATGTAAATAGGCTTAAAATGCACTTTGAGAGGGAGCATGAACAAAATTATATATTAATGCTGGTAGTTTAAAAGGAAAAAGTAGAAATGAAGCCTTTTGAAATTAATTATCCACTAAGCAAATTGGATAATGAGGGGTAAATTGAAAATGTATAGGTAATATTGAGTTAACTGACAGAGAACTGTCAGAGTGATTTGGCGATACGATTGCAGTCAGGCAAATCTATTTGTGGGATTCAACATCGAGAACACATTTAGCTAAATATGATGTCTGTGTAGAAGGTCCAGCTTGAAAAACGCCTGATATATTAAATCTGACAGCGTTATCACAAGTACTGAAATAAATTGAAATCATATTTTAAATTGACATAATTGAGTCTAGTCACAGTAAGTGGAATTACTCAATGGTAATGGTACTGAAAACGGTGGAAAACACAGGCTGTGGGCCGATTATTCAAACGTAAATGCATTGGAAACAGCGGATTCAAATCTGAAACCAGGGTTGGAAGTTTGAATTAACAAAGTGGGACAATCAAAAGTGATCACCAATTAACTTGCTGAAGGGATATTGGCACGCAACATTATCTGAGAAAGCCAAGCAGATATTGGCTTTTGTGATGCGAAATAGCCTATATCTCTTTAAAGTCAGGCCATTTGATGTGATAATATTGCACTTGCAACATTTCAAAGACCGACAAACAAAATAATTGCAGGACTGAGCAATTGTCCCTTTTGTAGAGGCAACTCGGTAGTTTCCAGTCAAATGTGGTAGGACCATTTAGAGCATCTGGATGAATTATCCAGTCGAATTCAATGAGCTAATTTGATCATGAACTTGGCAGAATGTGACCTTGCAAAAGTGCAAGTCACATATCTAGGCTATGGCATTGGGCATGGTAAGATGGCTCAGAGAGATGTTGCAGGTCTGCAACAAAAACGAGTAGTTTTGGGATTCCTGAGCATGAGTGGGTTTCACCTGAATTTCTTAATCAAGTTTTAGCAGTGTGGTTGCTCCATTGATTTACCTATTAACAAACAACAGAAAGATTTATTAGACACTGGAGAGCCAGAAGTCATTTCAAAGTGTGAAAACTGTGTTAACTACCGCACCAATTCTGGCTGTAGTTAATTATGCCAAGCAACTTAGTTTGATTATTCACGCGAACGAGAAAGGCATTAGGGCTGTCCATTTACAAGAAAATGAAACTCGAAGGAAGAATGGTTGAAATATTGGGAGGGAGTAAGTAAAGTGCTTTATATTACTAAAATCCACTCTGCACCGTGCCAAAACACTTTTTGCAACCAATCTATTTCTTTGACCAAAACAAACTTAAACTGTACCATGTTGTGCTCACTATCACTAAAATGCTCAACAGCTACTACCTCAATCAGCTGTCTGGCTGTGTTCCCTAAAGTTAGATCCAGCACTGCTTCCTCCTTTGTTGGACCCTTTACATATTGACCTACAAGTTCTCCTGGACACATTTCAAGAAATCAACTACATCAAACCCTCAACACAATTTCAATCCAAATTACTTTTTAAAAGTTGAAATGATGAAATGTAATTAACCTATTTGTATTGCTTTTACACACCTCTGCAAATTGTGGACACATTTGCTCTACAATTTCCCACTGACTCTCTCTGATTGGAGAGAAAAATATGAAAGCTCCTAACACTTCAGCCCTCCCATTGGCTGGGCTCTCTGTTCACGATTGATATCCCTCGCTGTTCGCACAGATAATAAGCACCTCTGACCATTTTTATCCTCCCATTTGCCGGTCATCTCCCGGTCATGGATAGGACTCGCTAACTTGGCATAAAAACACACACTATAAACTGACTGTCCTTTCACCCCCTTACCCTCCCCCTTCACACCACCCCACCAAGTTTGCCAGACTGCCTTCCATCATCAACGTCGGTCAGTGATTTTACATGATAACCACCTCTGAACATCCCCATACCCCCAGTGCATTGACTTCTTTCCATCACCGTGATCCCACAGATTGACTGGATAGGAACAGGTCCACCTCTAGCAGCTCTGTCGACCAATTGACTGTGTTGCTGGTCCATCATTGTTATCACTCTCTAATGGAACACAAATGCCCAACTTCTATCAGAAAACGGGAAGAAAATACCCAGAGAGCACGGGTTGGGGGGGTGGGGGGGTGGTGAATGGTCGAAGGATTTCAGTTTCATAAAGAGAAAGAGAGTTGGAGGTTGAGAGTTCGGCGACAAACACAGGGTCAACATTGGGGGTTAAAGAGGATTTTGGTGAGACAGAGATAAATTGGAACACAGTCAATGAAGGAGAGATAGCAGAGTAGAAGGGAAGAATTGGAAGACAGATAGAGGCGGAGAGAGAAACATACAGAGAGATTTAGAGAAACAGAGCTGGAGGGAGGAAGGTAGTGCGACAAAGAGAGATGGAGAGAGTGAGACAGAGTGGGAGAGAAAGACAGAAAGAGGGAGCGAGCAAGACAGAGATATATAGCCAGGTGGAACGGAAGAGAGAGCGAGAGAGATGTAGAAATATAAGGAGCCGGGGCAGTTAAAGAGGGGAAAGACAGAGCGCAAAAGAGTGAAATAGCTCGAGGGACAAGGAGAGTCACATAAAGTGAAATAGAGTGAGAAAAGAAGAGAAGGAAATTGAGAGATTGGAAGTGACGGTGAGATAGAGGTAAATAAAGTAGAGCAAGAAACATTGAGCCCGAGTTAGAGATAGCGAGATGGAGAATCTCATACTCACTAGCACATGTACAGAGAAATATTATTTTTGTTTAATTGTTGACGCCTGAATTTATGGCTCATACTCAGCATTTGTCTTTCTCCTTCTCTACCCCCATGCACCCCGCCACCACAACCACCTCCCCCCCCACCCCCGCCCCCACCCACACAACTTATTACGATACGTCCTCCATTCATTTGTTTCAAGGCTCATTAATTCCAACAACTCTGGGTTGTTATGACTAATGCAGCTGGTACAGCCGGTTTACTTTAAAATCCCCGAGGGAAACAGTAAACGACTATCATAACTTGTACGTTTAAGTGTTATGTTTAATGAGTGATTCTACATTGAGCAAAAAGACAAACAGTTCTCGAGATTTTACTTCAAGTCAAATGCAGCATTTTGTTAATATACTCAGCTTAAATTATATATGCTCATGGCTACAAATTACTACTATCATTACTGTTAACAAATTCCCAAACTAAACTCTATTAAGGCAACAGCGACTGACCCACAGATTTAATCAAAACCACAAAAGTTCTGAATGTATATCTACCAGCCCCATGGAATGTAAATTCTCCTCAAATCCCAAAAGTCTGAACGAAACCACTCTAACAATAGCACCCCTTTCATCACATCTATTTTAATATTAATGCAAAAATATGGTTTGTTATCTGCTAGATGGGCGTTAGCATTCGCCCCTCTACTTGAATACTATATTCAAAAGATGCAAATCAAAGCACCCTAACGGGCTTTAATCAAGTCCGGACACGCCCACAGAGTAAAGATCAATTTTAAAACAAAAATATTACCTATGATATTGTTGATAGTAATAGATTCATGCACTGGCGAAATCGCTTTTTCTCTTGTCAACTCTAATCCTTCTACCAATTTCCTTGAACTTGTATCACCTGTTAATTGAACTCTCTACCTGGAATAACAGTCTTTACTGTCTACCCTAACTCGACATCTTATGATAGTGTCCACCTCAATTATGTCTCCTCTCAGCCCCATTAGTTCCAAGAAAACGAGTCTATAAACATATTCCTTAAAGATGCAATTGTCCAGCCTTGGAAACATTCATGCAAATCTCCTCCGTACTCTCTACAGAAAAAAAAATATATCTTTCCTGTAATGCAGTGGTCTGATTTATACAACACATCATCCATCTATGGCAAGCCATCGTTTTTTTTTAATTACATTTCCAACGTTACATCCATGCTATTGTATTCAATACCTCGTCGAATAAAAACAAAATCCGTATGCTCTCTTTATGAACTTGTCCACGTGTCCAGCCATCAGGAATCTATTAACAATGTCTCTCACTTCACCTACACATCTGGATATCCTCAAGTTTATTGAAAATTCCATTGCTTTGCTTTCCCTCCCCAAAGGCAGCACCTCACAGTTCACCGGATTGAATTCCATTTGACATTTTGCAAACATTCACGCTAGTGATTGATTTCATCCTTTAGCCTCTCAATCCAGGATTGTCCGTCTCTCTTAAATTGCACCAGATCCCATACCTCCTCATTCCATTTGACGTATTTTGCGGCTTTCCACCCGATATCGGGCTAATCATGATGGATATGCGCTCCCAAGGGTTTCCAACTCACAACATTAATAATGAAACACATCTGTGAGGTCATGTTTTATATATACCACTAAATTACCTAGAGGTTTGAGGAAGTGGAGGGAAGTGCGCGGGACTGGGGCAAAGGACACAACCTTCAGACTTTTCTGCATTCTAACTTTAAAATTGGGGTGTGGGATGAAACTGTTGGCGTCTTTCAAAAAACATCCCCACATCAGGCGCACCAGCAACTGCCAACATGTCACTCGGCCTAAACCCCAGGAATTATCTGTGTATGAAAACACACATTTAAAGAGCCGCATCACATTTCGAGGCTTAATTCAAGGCCCATGGAACGATTGTGCAAGTGAATGAATTATAGCGTTTATTAAATATGCAGTGCAATAAAAAAAAACTGCAGCAGGGAATTGTGCGCAGCAAATTCCTACAGCCAGAAGCACTAGGGAGAGTGGCACATTTGGGAAATTGCACATCGATCCCCAATCACAAGATATTATTTTTTTTCCCTTCAGCCTCTATCCTCCTTCTGTTCTTCGATCTGTCCTTCTCCATCAGTGTTTCCATCAATCCGTACAATCTCGTTTTTTCTCTCTGTCACCCTCTCTCCCTGCCCCTGTTACTGTTAACTCGATCTTTCCTCTCTCTGTGCTCTGTCTGCCTACTTTTTTGCCCCTCTCATTGTTTCCTCAATCTCTCTTATCTTTCTCAATATGTCTCTCTGACTCTCTATCTCCCTCTGTCTTGCTCTCTCATGCTTTCTTCTATCTCTCTCTCTTCATTTTCCCTCCTCCTATGTTTCCTCAATGCTTCCATCTCTCTCTCACACTCTCTCTCCCTCTCCCTCTGTTGTTGTCTGTCTCGCTCTGCCCTATTTCATATTCCTCTGCTCAAACGCTGTTTTCTCGCTACGCCTCACACTTTTGACTCAATTTCTCCTTTACCTGTCTCTCTGACATTCCCATGCTCTCTACCTGTTCTCGCAATCTCCAACACACGTTCACCCAACCCATCTTTATTTCTCTGTCGCGCTCTGTCTCTCTCCTTCACGTGTCATTGGATTGAGATGCTCAACGTTATCGAGAACGACGTCTAGGACCTCAATAAACCGAATTGAAAAATCGTTAAACTATCATTCCATCGCATTGTCTAAGATCCCATCATTAGTTTTGAATTATGATATCTTCACGTTAACAACTTTAACATCGAGCGCTCCCACGTTCTTTAAAGTCACTGAATTCACACTCATTAAAGCGTGTTTACAGATTACTTTTAAAAATTATTTGTGTATTTTCTCACAGTGACTCCCCAAGCACCACACGCTGGCAAGTGCTAGAGGAACGTGTCTTTGATGATAACTGGTGATAAATCAGGGTAGGAAAATATACTTCGTAATTTATCGTTGACAAATGGGCGACGATAGTCCCAGGAATAGGTCACAAACCTTTATTCGAACAGCTGCAAGGAAAGAACCACCTCAATGCAGCTTGAGATAGCGCTCTGCTAAGTTACAATGGTTTCACATAATTATACTTCAATGATCACGTACATCCCTGGCATCAGTTGCATCCCCCTTTTCACCCAGTTGGAGAAAACCTCTTCTATCTAAGCTGGGACCACCTGTCTTTCACCTACCTGTAGAGAAGCACACTTAATCATGAATAGTTTCCAAACTAATTCTCCAGCCTGACTCCCCAATCACCCAAAATATCGTCTTCTTAATTAGTTCATGTGCATTCTAGCTTCCAGGCCTTTGCTGCTGATAGCAATTCTTGAGGATTTACAAAGCTCATGGAGTTTAAGTTTTACTAGTTGCTTTACTCTTTTGTGCTGGCATCCCTGTAGATTCGAATTTAAGGATATTATTCTCTTATAATGAATTCTCACTTTTTTATCCCACTAACCGTCTTGCCACCATCCCCACCTTTAGCCCTTGGAAAAGAGGGGTACTCTCCATTCCTTTAAGGAGCGCCGCCCATTGATGCTGACCAACCTCCAACTTTGGATTGTAGAAGATCTGGTCAGATCATTTGTATCGTCTGGCACTTCAGGACGCTGGCTTAATAAATTTCTTCTCCTACTGCTAAAAATTCACGAGTGCTACATCTTCTGTGACATTCAGTTCCGATGAATCAAGTATATATAAATAATATCCGGGGAATCACACATAGGGCATGGGAGATAATCCGAATCCACCAGCGTATTTGTCCCTTTGTGATCCAATTCAACCAACACCATGTAGAGAAACCACTTTGTTCGATATCCTCTTGTAATGTCCCAAATATTTGCTGAGCCATTTTATGAATCGCGGAAAACTGATCTGGTAGGGAATTAAATAGGACAAATGGTTAAATTACTGTTTTAGCGTATCCTTAATGCTTTCCTTTAACTGAACAGTAGTCGTTATTAAGTTATATATTTCGTCCAGTTTCACTTTCCCTACCCTTGCTGGCACTTGCACAAGCAGGCACACTGTATGATTGTGAATGAGGCATATCCGCTTGCTCCCATATTGGATCTTTTGCTGTAACATGGTAATACAAAATCTCCCATTCCCCATGTGTGCCCCATGGCCCATTTCATTCCGAGCCCACTTGGTTTCAGTTGTACAATTTTGTTGCCACTTTATATGCACACCTTGCTTTTTTGCCTCATATATTAAATATGTACATGAAACTGTTGCTTTCTGTATATTACACCCTTCTAATGTTGTGCTAAATATATTCCCTTCTATGTCTGCTGCATGCGGCGGAATGTTATTGTACCTAATATAGTGACCCCCACCCCTTATCACTCCTTATCTTCTCCATGTATTAATATTTCGGTTGTTAACATAGTTATATCAGTTATCATTGTGACAATATCATTTGGCATATTTTTTCAATATTATTTCAAACTTCATGCTGTGTACACTGTTAAACCTCTGAGCTGGATACCAGTCAAGTCATGACCATCATGTAGTGAAATATAAAATTAATTTTCATTAGTTACCCATAAATGAACATTAATCAGTCTTAAATTCCCTCGGGGTTTTCCAATGTCCAGCATCCGTAGCTGCTACAAACAACATTTCTGTTTGCATCATCTAAAATCTGTTTCCCTATACCGATCAGTTTATTGATAGTCCAAGCATGACCTTCGTGCATGGTAGCCAGGTTTTAGATTAACAGTGTCATGTCGTGGTCTGTGTTTAATTGGGAGTTATGAATTCCCTGTCCCAGTTCTAAGATTTCCTTAAGCCTGGAGTTCAATGTCCGAAACTTCAGATCAACGGCTGCCAGATCAATCGAATGAACCATTGATGTACCTGAACATATCAGATCCCTGACACCTCTGCCCCCAATCTGAAGAAAACCACTGCTACAATTAATAAAGCTTGCAGAATCTGAATTAGGGCCAATTGTTGTAAAAAATCGTGAATAATAAAATTCCCTTTTGAGAACTTTATCACGAAACATATTTCAAAATGTTAACCTTAATTTTCAGTGTAATTAACAGGATCAAAATTAGTACTACCTCTTTCTCATGTATATTGATGTTTATACAAATTAAATGCTCCATATGTTTATCAACCCACTGTTCATCTTTGATGGCATGCAAGTTATTCAGAAGTAAACTCTTAAAGGTCACCGCACTTTACTTCGAAAGACTTTTCCAAATTCAACTCGCTGTGCTTTTTGGATGCAGATTTACATTCCTGTTTAATTCATCACTTCAAAATGAACCCAGTTTTATCCATTGGAGTCAACTAGACTTTTTGATTATGCCTTTTGATTTTAAAGTCGTATGAGCTAATGTAACTCGTATGTATCAAACCCAAACATTTCAATCAAAGGCAAACCATTTTGTAGGTTTCAAATACCTTCGAAGTACGATTTTTGCGATAAATCTCGAATCCTCAAATGTTTGTAATGTTTTTGTACACTTTTCTTCAATCTGATCTGGGTTTTCAACTCTTAAAAGTTGGTGTACGAACACAAATGACAATTTAAGGAAGGGAAGACGTTAAAGCTCACATGGAAATGCTTCCTTGCTCACAAAGTGACATCTGTTAACAAGTGTGTATTTATGTTGCTGTATCCTTAGCTTAACGTCCTAAAATTCTCATAATCTATACGAAACCTCAAATAGCAGAGGGAGGAATAAAGGAAAACTTGAAGGCTCCACCAATAGGGGCAATCAAACTGGCTGAAGCACCCATGTCCTCTGCTCCAGCGTGTTATTGCTCATTATCCCACCTATGGCTGCCCCCGCTCTCTCTCCCTCTGTCTCTCGCTCTCTCTTCAGCACAAGCAGTTCTTGTGACATAGATCAATACATTTATTTTTTTTGTTAAATAATATTCAGTAGCGGAATTTTTGTGTCCCAATCATCCTCCCATATGTTCTTGATTATTATTGACCATTCTTCCTCTATGGACCACTTGATGGAGTCCGCGGATCTCCTGTCGAGTTCCATAGCATGAACCACTTTTGCCGAGAGCATCGTACTTCTTTGTGTCTGCACAATTAATTCATGTGCCTCTGACTAGTTAGTTACTCACGCTTTAATTACGGGTCTGGGCCCACTGCGTGGTTTCGGTTGTGTTTATATTTCACACGGTAACCCGCATGTACTGCTCTATCTCCCGCTTTGGAGCGTGGTCATGGCGCCTTCGGCACCGCTAGTCCGCCAGCGCGGCTGTTGCCTTTTACCTCAGCGCGTATTTTCCCTGTCATGTACTGAGTCCTCCGACCGATCCTCTGATATTCGGCTGGACTATTCTTGGTTAGGCTTCCTGCACTAACGGCTGGTAGTAAATACAATATACTCACCCACTATGCAGAGCCCTCCCGAGGGACAGTTTGGAGTATCCTGTCAACTATGACAAACTGTTGCGTTATCTTTGACAAGCGCACCAAAGGAAGCCCAGCTTCAGTTCACGATCGTTTTTTCGGCAATTGCAATTAGAGAACCATGTCGAGATGGCTTGAGATAGCACTCTGCTAAATTACAATTTCAGCATACTTTTGCTTTGCTGATCCCGTTCATCTCTGGCATCAGGCACTTCCCAAGTTATAGCCAGGCAGACACCTTCCCTTCTATCCAAGCGAGGATTATCTGTCCTTTCCTTACTTGTTGAAGAGCCCACTTAATCTATGTTATTGCCATCCTCTGAATCCAGTCCGGCTCCCAAAGACTTTCTGTTGATTGCAGTCCCTAAGGCTGGGCAAGGTTCATCTGTTCATGTTGAGTGCAGTCCCTAAGGCTGGGCAAGGTTCATCTGTTCATCTTTATCGGTTAATCTGCTTGGTAGCGCTGGCTGCCTGGAAATTTTAAGTAATTAATTCCCTTTCAATATTTTATTACTGTATTTTCCTGAACATTCTATCACAATAAAGTATTACATTTACCCCGTCTGGATGGGATGTATGAGAGTCAGTGTACGATGAAATGCTGGTGTTAATTTAAGCTCTCACCATAATGTTTTAGTCATCCCTGATTATGGGAGAGGGCTTGATAATTGAAAATGTTTAACCCTGTTTATAAATGGAGTGAGGGATAAACCCAGGAATTACTGAACAGTCAGGGAAATGTCGTTGGTGGGGACGTTTCTAGAGACTATAATCTTGGGCAGAAATTATTGTTAATTTATTAGAAAATAAAAGCTTTCAAATTATCAGAAGCATGAATATTTTAATGGGAAGTCATATCTGATAAACTGAATGGAGATATTTGTCTACATAATGAGTTTTGATGAGGGAGCTCAGCTTTATGTTATGTATTGATCAATTGTCATTTACAAGACTTGTTGCTTATGAATTAATTGCGATATTGGCACTGCTGGTATGAATTTGGCTAAGCAGCAAATATGAAAGAGGAGAGCTTAATGATAGATATTCAGGCTAAAAATGAATATAACGTCATGTTCCCTTGGAGTTCTGTATGTGGACGGAGGCTCTTTTTGATACACATTAATATAAACGATTCTATATGAAGGGCATGATTTCAAAGCTAGGAGGGGATTGTTTTACATTTACAGGTTTCTGTTTTCGGATGGAAAAGTGGAGAATTTTATTTCTCTGAGATGGTTGTTCGTTTAAGGATTTCTCTGCCTCACATGCAGTGCAGGCGGGGCACTGAACATTTTAGAGTGAGAGGGGTAGGTTCATGTGAGGCAAAGTAATCAGTGATTAGCGGATGCAATTGGGAAAGTAGAATTCGAAACAAAAACAGATCATCCATTATGTTTTGAACAAACGGAGGAGGCTCCAGGGGCTCAGAGGCCCATTTGTTCACTTGTGTCATATGTTTGTTTTGCAGATGACAGAAATCTAAAATTGGAAACTGCAATGGATAGTAGTAAGCTTCAGTACGATGTACACAGATTGGGGAAATGGAGAGACAGGGAGAAGGAAAATTAATTTCAGGGATGCATGGAGGATGAATCTGGGAGGAGGTATGTGGGGAGAGAGAATATAAGATAAATGAGAATCTTAAACAGAATGCCAGCATAGTGCGGATAAATGAACACACTTCTTTATAACTGGAACGACAAGTTGTTAGAATTGTTTATTATGCACAGAGAATGATTGATTTTATAAATAGAGGTGGCGAGCAGTCAAGCAAGTCATGTTACAGATTCATACAACACTGTTAATTCCCGGCTGAGGGTTAATGTCCATTTCACGTCACTATATTTTAGACAGGGTGTGAGAGTCTTGGAGATATCTCAGAAGGGATATGTTGGAATGGTGACTCGAATAATTGATCTCAGTTCCATGGGGAGACTGGAGAAGCAGGACTTGTTTTCCTTTGATCAGTCACAGTAAAGGGAAATTTGAGGAGAGGTCTCCAAATTAAGACCATAAGAACGTGAAACATAGGAGCAGAAATTTGGCCATTCGGCCCATTGAGTCTGTTCCGCCATTCAATCATGACTGCTCAGTTTCTCAACCCCATTCTCACGCCTTCATCTCTTAACCTTTGAACCCCGTACCAGTCAAGAACCTATCTCTCTCGGTTCTAAAGAAACTCAATATCTTGCCCTCCACAGCCATCTGTGGCAATGAATTCCATAGATTCACGACCTTCTGGCTAAAAGAGTTTCTCATCATCTCGCTTCTAAAAGGTCTTCCCTTTACTCTTGATGCTGTGCCCTCGGGCTCTAGTCTCTCCTACAAATGGAAACATCTTCCCCACGTCCACTCTATCTAGGCCTTTCAGTATTCTGTAAGTTTCAATCAGATCCTCCTTCTAACCTCCATCGAGTATAGACCCAACGTCCTCAAACATTTACCGAATGTTAAGCCTTTCATTCCTGTGATTGTTCTCATGAACATCCTCTGCACCCTCTGCAAGGCCAGCACATCCTTCCTGAGATACGAGGCACAAAATTGCTTACAATATTCTAAATGTGGTCTGACAAGATCCTTTTAAAGCCTCAGCAGCACATCCTTACTTTTATATTCTTGTCCTATTGAAATAAATGCCAACATTGCATCTGCCTTCCCAACTACTGTCTCAACCTTCAAGTTAACCTTAAGAGAATCATGGACTAGGATTCCCAAGTCACTTTGCACTCCAGATTTCTGAATACTCTCCCTATTTAGAAAATATTCTAAGCCTCTATTATTCCTACCAAAGTGCATGACCTCACAGTTTCCAATGTTGTATTCCATCTCCCACTTTGTTGCCCATTCGCCTAACCTGTCCAGATCATTCTGCAGCCTCCCCGCCTCCTCAACACGACCTGTTTCTCCACCTATATTTGTATAATCTGCAACATTAGCCAGGATGCTCGCAGTTCCTTCATCTAGATCATTAATGCATAAAGTGAAAATTTGTGGTCCAAACACTGAGCTCTGCGGATCTCCACTAGTCACCATCTGGAATCCCATTATCCCCACTCTCTACCTCCTTACAGACAGCCAATCTGCTATCCTGGCTAATACCTTGTTTCTAACACGATCTTACTAAGCAGCCTCATGTGCAGCATCTTGTCAAATGCCTTCCGGAAGTCCAAGTATATAAAATCCATTGGCTCTCCTTTGTCTAACCTACTCGTTACCTCCTCAAAGAATGCAAACAGATTTGTCAAGCATTACTTCCCCTGGATGAATCCATGCTGACGATGCCCTATTTTACCATGCATTTCCCCGTATTCTGAAATCTCATCCTTAATAATGGGCTCTAAAATCTTACCAACGGTCGAGGGAAGTCGAAACGGCCTGTAATTTCCCGTCATTCACCTCACTCCCTTAAGAAATTGCTGAGTTACATTAGCGATTTACCAGTCCTCTGGCAGCATCCCTGAATCGAGTGATTCCTGAAAACTCAGCAATAACGTCTCCACTATCTCTTCAGCTATCCCCTTCAAAACTCTGGCGTGTAATCCATCTGGTGTAGGTGATTTATCCACTTCAGACCTTTCCCTTGTCCTATCACCTTCTCCTTTGTAATGGCCACCATACTCACCTCTGCCCCTCCGGCTCTCTTGAACTTTGGGGGATCTTACTCGTTGTCTTCCACCATGAAGAATGACGCAAAGGATCTAATAATTTCCTCCGCCATTTCTTTGTTCACCACTACTACTTCTCCAGCATCAAAGTGGACACTTTTGCCTCTCTCTTCCACTTTATATATCTAAAAAAAAACTTTTGTGATTTTCTTTTATATTACTGGCTAGTATAATGGCATATTCCATCTTCTCCCTTCTTATTTCTGTTTTAGTTGTCTTATGTTGGTCTTTGTAGGCTTCGCATTCCCCTGGTTTTCCACTGCATTTCGCCAAATTGTAAGCTTTTTCTTTAGCCTTTATGTTGTCCCTGACTTCCCTTGTCAGCCATGGTGGCTCGATCTCCCTGTAGTATGCTTCTTTTTCCATGGATGAATTTTTACTGTGCCTCGCAAATTACTCCCAGAAACTGCTGCCATTGCTGTTCCACGGCCTTTACTGCTAGGCTCATCTTCCAGTAAATTTTGGCCAGCTCCTCCCTCATGCCTCTGTAGTTGCCTCTATTCCACTGTAATTCCGTTACATCTGATTCCAGCTTTTTGCTGTCAAATTGCATGGTAAATTCTAGCATACTATGGTCACTTCCTCCTAAGGGTTCCTTCACTTTAAACTCCCCTTGTCAAATATGCTCATTACACAGCACTAAATCTAGAATTGCCTGTTCCCGAGTGGGCTCCACCTCCAGCTGCTCCAAAAAGTCATTTCTTAAACATTCTACAAATTCCTTTTCTTGGGATCCACCACCAACCTTTTCTTCCCAGTCTACCTGCATATTGAAATCCACGATGATCATGGTAACCTTGCCTTTCTTACACGCTTTTTCCCTTTCCTGATGTATCTTGTGCACCATATCCTGAATACCGTTGGGTGGCCTGTACATTACTCCCATTATGTTTTTTATTATCTTTGCGGTTCCTCAACTCTACCGACGCAGATTCTACATCATCTGTCCCTACATCATTTCTAGCTATCTATTTAATTTTATTTCTTACTGTGGAAGATTAAAATACATCTACAGAACAACTAAGGGTTAAACAGTTGAAATCATAGTGGAATACTACAGCACAGGTCCCTCTTTTGTTCTATCAGGCACACCTGCAGCTTCCAGCTAATTGAGCAGGAAAGGAGAAAAGGATTATCATAAAGAAGCTTCCTAGAATCCTTGAGGCAAGGCTAGGATGTCAGCCCCCAACACAAAGAGACAGGATCAAGCAATGGTCATCTGTTCTCTAGAATGTCCACTCACTAGCACTAAAGATACTGTCAAGCATGGTTATCTATTCTCTGTCTCACTTTTTATCACCAGATGGACTCCTCCTAAGATCCTGGGTAGTCATAAACTAGAATAGAATAATTGTGTCGAAAAACTCAGCAGGTCTAGCAGCATTGGTGGAGAAGAAAAGTGTTGACGCTTCGAGTCCTCATGACCCTTCAACAGAACTTCCAGTTCTGTTGAAGGGTCATGAGGACTCGAAACATCAACTCTTTTCTTCTCCGCTGATGCTGCCAGACCTGCTGAACTTTTCCAGGTTATTCTGTTTTTGTTTTGGATTTCCAGCATCCGCAGTTTTTTTTTGTTTTTATATTAGAATAATTGTGTGCCAAAGATAATGATTCTCATTGTAATTAATTATTGAAGGTTAGGCAGTTTTATCACCTTCTTGCTCTATGATATTTACGACTATTACTATAACTATGTGTGTACTCTGATGCTGGCTCAGAGTGTAAGCTAGCTCCATTGTATGTTACTGGGCTGTCTGTGATATCACGATTAAATAAGGGATTCCGAGACAACCCTCCTGGGTCTGAGTGTTTACTCCAATTCCGCGACAAATTGGCGACGAGGATGGGATCCAATTGACGCCTAGGAGCCTCTTAAGTTGAAGAGGAGCTTGAAATTCTTGGTTGCTGGATCTCTAAAAACAAAGAAGCCTCGCGGAAAAAGTGAGGAATACCTCTCCCAAGTTAGAGAGAGTGCATACTGCATCCTAGCTGAAAGGGGGATTGCAGTCAATCAGCGTCCTAGCTGAGAAGGGGACTGTGTGTAAAATGGTAGCTACCGTCCAAAGAGACTTGCGTGACAAAAGAATCGGAGGACGTGTTAAGGAACTCTTAAGCACTGGTGAGCACATAGGGTAGGAAAGGCGGCACGCTGTTAATTGTGCTTCCTTTTCAGATAAATGGGAGGTCCCAGCAGCGGAGCGGGCTCTGCCACTCCCCCTGCCTCTCAAGGTAGTAAGAACAAACATAAACTACAACTGAAAGCGGGAACCTTAAAGATGGGTAAGAAAACGGAAAAACAAAGGATAATGGTAACCAAAGCTTGTCAGCAGGTAGGATGGTCGATCCGGGGTCACCAGCCAACGTTGTAATGTGAGAAACGGGCGATGACCGGTATGTGGTGCCTTTTAACAGTGACCTGTACGGGTGGACACAGGGGCAATGGCCGTATGGGCGAAGTTTTAAAATACCCCTTATCCAGGCCTCGTGGGATGGGGTAGCTAATGGGGCTGGAGATCCCAACTGGGATTTTGACGATATGATGGGTTGTTTTAGTAAATGGATGGAGGTTGCAAAATGCCACCAACCCACTATATTAAAGAATAAAAAGGAAAATCAGACCGAAGGTACTGAAAAGATGATAGACCAAAATGTGGACCACGAGCCCGTTTGTGTAGATGCGCCCTCCACTGCACCCTCTGCATCTCCACCGTATCCCCTCAGCACCGACCCACATGGACCTTATACCTTGTATCCAAGACTCGCAGCATCTGGCAACCCTCACTGGCATCCCCTTCCTGAACCTTTAACAGATGAACTTATAGAAATATCCTCGGCTTGGAGCCAATCCAATGGGGATGCCATGGGCTGCCGCTGCCAGTTTAGGAGAGGGAGCAGGAGCGGGACCAGCAAATAATGAACCGGATAGTACACAATCCGACCTCGAACCACAAATTAGGGAAGTCAACATTGGTAGTCAGAGCAATGACGATTTTCCGGCAAAGTACACAGGAAAATCTACCAAGAAGGTAGCGACAGCGGCTGACTCCACCTCTCCTGTAGTTCAGAATCCTAAAATTATGATTGATGACACGGCTATACTCAAACCATGGACTCCAGCGGAAACAAGAGCTATGATAGCCGAAGCGCCCGATCCTATAAAACACCCAGCTGCATTCCTAAATTGGCTGGAACAGATGTGTGAATTTTACCAGCCCCTTCCGGGCAATTTGCAAGCTTTATTAAAATTTCATTATGATAGATCCTGGGCACCTTACAAAATACCATTCCGGTGCCACCAGGGGAGAACGCAGACTGGCAGGAAGACAATGAGCTAGCAGAGGGTGGGAATGAAAGTTTAAAACATTGGCTGCAAGGCAGGGACAAAGCTGCTATTATGGCAGCAGTGCAAAGACATGGGGACACGGAGGAAGTAACTCGGTGCCTGCAAAGGAAAGAGGAAAGCACCCCTGATTTTTTGGCCCGATTGCATAATACTTGGGAGGAGCATGTGGGCGTTACCCTTAGCAACATACCCTTAGCCATACAAACAGCTCTGAATTGCATGCTCCCCCAACATACCCAGTCTTTGAAAATGTGAAACTTAAATTGGCAAACTTTGAAATGGTCTGAAACAACCACTGCCTTGGTTAATATGGAATGAGAGGGTCTATTTGTTAGCATCAGGGAGGGCTACAAACAGCAGAAAAACAATTTTCTTCTTCAAAGTCAAAACAAAAAACGTATGGGAAAAGTAAGAAGCCAGAGAAGAGATAAATCCCTTGACACGTGTCACAAATGCGGAAAAAGGGGACACTGAGCTAGAGAATGTTGATCGGGTCCCCCCTAGGGAAGCTGTTGGGTCCCATGGCCAGCAGGCTGTGGCGATTCCCTCCTTTACTTTCAACAACAATAGGGGTGCCCAGGGGAGGTTATGGTTCAGGGAGCAGTTATATCACTTTCCCAAGACTCTGGAGCGCACCCTATGGTAATCCTTAGAATAGGAGACACACATTTTCGAGCCTTGATGGACAATGGCGATACCCTTTCCTCTGTACCTCCCTCCCCGGGATTTCCTCTTAGTCAGAAAAGGGTAGTAACCCCAGGAGTGGCAGCCGTTCCTCTGTTGGAACCTCTATCTAAGCGAGTTGCCTTGTCACTGGAAGACAAACGTGTAGAAGAGACTCTGTTACTTTCAAAAACCACTCCTTACCCTTGTGGGGAGGCCAAACTCTGTGTAAATTAGGGGCCACTATTTACTTCATGCCACAAGGCATTTACATGGAAGTGCCCACACCCCAAACTCACCACTTAACATTCCTGTTCCTTGCCTTTGAGGACGCCCCTGAGACTAAGTCTGAAACAATTTTATATGCTGGCAACTTGAAGATAATTCTTAAATGGCAGGGATGGGCCGATTGTGGCAAGAACTTGATATGTTACCTAGCGCTCCACCTATTAAAACCCTAAAAAGCTTGTTACAGGTAGTGCTGAATTACTCCCGTCTGCATTGTACCGCATGGTATACAGTGAAAGATAACCCCGAATATCATCAAAAGGCCAGCACTCTCATAGGAACAGTGACTCCCATCTGCCCTGATCCCTACCTTTACTTCGACGAGGCAGGCTTGGACATACTGGTACACTTGACCGCAGAGCAGCAGCCTCTGTTTCAAGAAAACTCTGAGTCTGTGCCCCATCTGACCCTTGCAATTCGGCCCCCCTTTCAGTCACACCATATACGTCCTATGATAAAAAGACTCCACCAGATCCCTACCTCTGAATGCATTGGGTCAGTTGAATGGTTCGGATCTGTGGAGAGTACCATCCATCTCCCAGGGATTTCTGGGGTCTCCTGTAAATTAACTGACCCCACAGCCAAATTTCAACGACAACAGCCCCTCGAGCAATCTGACTTTGTTGGTCCCTATGCGTTAGACATAGTCGAGGGTGGTCTGTGGGCTTTGCATAAAAATCATGTCGGTCGAGTGCTCTCCACCCCAAATCATTGTGTAAAGCTGTGATAAAATGCTGTCCTGCCCTGCGTTCGGCAGTATCGGTTAACCACTGATGCTGAGACAGGCATAGCTCCCGTTGTAAATGCTCTGCATCAACAAGGGCTTCTTAAACCCACCGTTAGCCCCTGTGACACACCCATATTACCGAAACCTAAAATTGGACGGCCAAACGAATTGTGTTTTGTACAGGATTTACGACCATAAATTGCATTGTTGTCCCCATAGCACCAGTAGTACCCAATGTAAATGTAATCCTGTCCTCTATCCCGACTACCGCCATGCTTTATACCACGATACAACTATGCTCTGCTTTCTTTTCTATCCCACTCCATCCCCACAGTCAGTATTTGTTCACTTGTACGAATAAAGAGCAACAATATACATGGACGATGCTTCCCCGGGGATACACTGAAAGTCCTGCTGTATACACTGCTGCATTAAATGGAACTTGGACAAATGTTATTTAACTGGGAACTCCGCACTTATACTGTATGCCAATAATCTTTTAGTGGCCTCATCTACACTGAAAGACTGTGTGAAAGGCTCAGCAACTTTACTTCAATTCCTAGCAACGAGAGGCCATAGAGTATCTTGAAGTAAACTGCAGTTCTGCCAGCCACTAGTACAGTATCTGGAATTCACTTTAAAAACAGGGACTCAGCAGATCGGACCCGAATGGGTACAAGCCATCCTGTGGATATCTGCCCCTAAAACAAAGAAACGGACTTTTTCCTTCCTATGTATAGTGGGCTATTGCAGACAGTGCATTCCCGAATACCGTCTAAATGATGCTGTCCTCAGTGGAGCTATGATGAAGGAAGCACCTGCTTTTGTCCAGTGGACTTCAAAACAGGAGGCATCGTTTAAGGCTCTCAAAGCAGCTGTAACCACGGCCCGGGCTCTGGGGTTACCCATCTGTGTCCCTTTCAGATGCACATTTGCAATAAGAAGGGATTCGCCACAGGAGTTCTTTCTCAAGACCATAATGGAGGGAGGCGACTGACCACTTGTTATACTATGGCTCTTCCCGCTGTGGTGATGGAGATGCCTGCTTGTCTCCATGCTGTTGCAGCCGCGGCCACAATGGTTGAGAAGTCATTGCCGTTAGTCCTCGATCACCCGTGTGAGGTACGAGTGCCCCAAGCCATCATGTGGCTACTAACTTCTGCTGCTACACATTTTACTGCTTCATGACGCACAGGGTATGAAGTTATTTTATTATCGCATCACAACTACACATATCGCCTATTGCCGGCCATTAACACCGCTACTTTTGCTCCCGAGTCCCCTGAAGAGGTGGAGCATGACTGTATTGCCGTGGTCGAGCAGTCCACTTCTCCTAGAAGGGATTTGCAGATGGAGCTACTTCGGGACACAGACGTTATTTCTTACACCGACGGCTCCTCTCAGCGACCTAGAGTCTATTTGCTCATCACTGATTAAGCTGTTGTGAGTCAACACCACATCATGGAAGCTTACACACGACCCCCTGGCACTTCAGCCAAGGCAGGTGAACTGTTTGCCCTAACCAGCGCTTGTATCCTGACCAAAGTTTTAACGGCCAATATTTATACCGATTCCCGATATGCCTTTGGTGTTGTCCACGATTTCAGTCAAATATGGAAAAATCGGGGTTTTATTACATCAGCAAGTCAGTCTATTAAACATTCCCAGCTCATGCTGAACCTCCTAGAACCTATTCAATTGCCTAAACGTCTGGCGGTTATTAAATGTGAAGAACACACTAAACTGACTGATGATGTCTCTGTAGGAAATGCTCGCACTGAGCAAGCAACTAAAGAAGTCGCAGCTGTGCAACCCTCCCTTTTGCAAGCGCTCTGTTTCCCGAATCGTGCCCCCCTTCCTGCCCTAGAGTCTGCCGAGGTGCAGGCAGCCCAACAAAACGGTACTAAGCAGGAAACACGGACATGGGAAACGGCACAATGCTATTATAAAAAGGGTTTTTGGTTCCATTCGGATGGTCGACTGGTTTGTCCTCGAAGTCTGTTTTTGCCCGTATCGCCTAGTTCGTGCACAGTCACACATGGGCAAAGAGGGGATGCAGCATGCAATAAACCAACTATTACTAGTACCTGGTATCACTCCAACTATCCAGAAAATCGCACGTTCTTGCCTGATTTGCCAGCAGAATAATAAAGGGACAGCGGCCACTACGTACAATCACCTGGCAATGCCTATAATGCCTTTTGAAAACTTGAAAATTGATTTTGTACATAGGCCCCTGGCCTCAGGGTATAAGTATTTATTTGTAATAGTAGATATGTTCACCCGATGGGTTGAAGCCTACCCTACACGAAGGGGTGATGCACGAACAGTAGTGAGAATATTGTGAAAAGAACTGATACCTAGGTACGGAATACATATGGGAATAAACAGTGATCGAGCAACTCACTTTACTGGGAAAATAGTGAAGGATTTAGTGCAGAACATGGGTTTTCAATGGAAGTTGCATATTCTGCACCAGCCACAGTCGTCATGAATAGTTGAAAATGTAAATGGGGAACTAAAGAACACCTTATCTAATGTTTCTCAGGATACTAATCTTTCGTGGCCCGAAGCGCTCCCAGTAATGCTCTTTGCTATGCAAAACTGAAAGAATAGAATTACTGTAATAACACTCCACGAGGACCTAATGGAACGCCCCATGACGACCGGAGCCCAACCTCCTGCTTGTGCAGAGAAATTAGTCTTAATTTGGAATGAGGAACAGTCCCTGGCTTACTCCCAGACAATTTGTAAAACAGCAGCTGAACGACATGAGATAGTGAGGCTGGCTCAGGCAGGCGTGGGAGATGCACCGATACACACCTTTCAGCTGGGTGATCAAGTGTATGTAAAAAATTTAAACAAAGGTTTTTTTTTCTCCTAGGTGGCAAGGACCCTATCTGGTAGTGCTGACCACTTGAACGGCCCTGAAGGTTAAATGGTAGGAAGAGTGGATCCACGCCACTCGTTGCAACAAACATTGTCCAGGAGTCGTTTAACCATTGCTAATAGTGTATCAGCTTGCGTAATGTATCAGATACTGTTATTTGCTATATGTTATCCTTTTGCTGTTTTTAATGGAGTGTAACTAAAGGATTGCCATCCCGACACTTTTTTATCTTTATGGCGCACCTATGCTGGAAAAGTCGGACAGGGCGTCTGTTGGATATGTGCCCAGATTCGCAACCATGGGGGTGAGTGAAGCACCTATCAGGCGAAACACCTGACTGAGGAAGAAATAAAGGATCTCACAAACTTCCATATCCAGTCAGATGATGCAGAACCCGAATTGTTTAGAGGGTGGTTCCTGCACTCTCCCCCTGCTAAGGAGTGGAACTACACAAAGCATGGGATAAGAATCAGGCCCCCTCCAGTACCAATAAACGCCACCTGTCGGTGTTCGACTCTTGCAACCGGTACCTATAACCTGGGAAATAGTAGTTGCCCAAACACAATATCTAATAGATCTGGTAGTTATGATCCTCAAAATCCTTTACATGGTACTTACTGGGTTTGTGGAGAAAAAGCATATCCCTGGCTGCCTGGGAAGCCACAATTCTCTTCCCTTTTTAATCAAGATTCTGATAATTTGGGCAAGGGCACTATCAGGCCCACCTGGAGTGGTTGCTGCTGCCTAGCATATTTGAATCCATACCTCCGCTATATAAGTAAGTTAGATATTAACACACATCTGTGTCTGTATCACCGTGGCATCTCGGAGTCCAAGCGATTTTGGATGATTCGCATCCCATCATATGGGACTGCGTGTAATTCCCAAGAGGTTATCAACCTGGCAGTTGTGCTTGAAAAAATTGCCATTTCAACAGCTGATGCTTTTATTGAGACACAGAAACAGATTTCAGCTCCCAGTACTGAAATGATAGCCCTACGCCTAACAGCTCTGCAAAATAGAATGGCCCTTGACTTCCTCCAAGCTGAAAAGGGCGGCACTTGTGCCACGATAGGTTCAGAATGCTGCACTTATGTGCCTGATGTTTCTGAGAATATTACTAACCTGGGACAGCATGTTTTAGATAAAGTGCAAGAAATAAAGAAAGTTGGGGAAAGATTGAGAATTTTTTGTAACAAGGATTCCTGGTGGGCTACAGTAACGGGGTTGTTCTCCGGTTGCGGACGTTGGCTGCTGTATGATTTAATTGGATTAGTTTTAATAGGTGTAATAAGGTGTTTTGCATGTGCTACTTTGAGGATTTGCTGTATCCGGTGTATTAATGGAGCTATGAATGGAGCCACCACTGGATTGGGAGGAACTCCAGTCATTCCACAATTGATGCGCACTGGCTGCAGCAAAACCCACTGGTGGGGAGAAAAAGTTTACCCTGCCAGGGTTCGGCCTTTTCCTTATGGTTATGAGCCCACTTATGATGATGAAGATACTATTCATCATTGGTATTAATCTAAAAGATTAACAAGGAGAAATTGTGGAAGAATAAGATACATCTACAGGACAACTAAGGGTTAAGCGGTTCAAATGATAGTGGAAAACTGCAGCACAGTTCCCTCTTTTGTTCTCGCAGGCACACCTGCAGCTGCCAGGTAATTTAGCAGGAAAGTAGAAAAGGATTCTGTTAAACAAGCTTCCTTGAATCCATGAGGCAAGGCTAGGATGTCTGCCCCCAACACAAAGAGACAGGATCAAGCAATGGTCATCTGTTCTCAAGAATGTCTACCCCCAGGCACTAAAGATAGGGACAAACAGGGTTATCTATTCTCTGTCTCACTTTCTATCACCAGATGCTATGATCCTGGGTAGTCATAAACTAGAATAGAAAAATTGTGTACTGTATGCCAAAGATAATGGTTGTCAATGTAATTAATTATTGAATTTTAGGCAGTTTTATCACCTTCATGCTCTTTGATATGCACGACTATTAATATAACTATGTGTGTATGCTGATGATGGCTCAGAGTGTCAGCTAGCTCCATTGTATGCTACTGGGCTCTCTGTGATATCATGATTAAATAAGGGCTTCCAAGATGAAGCTCCTGCATCTGAGTGTTCACTCCGATTTCCACGACATTTACTAACAAGGAAACCCCAAGCCCTCTGCCAACTTGCTTATCTTTTCGATAGGACATCTGTCCTTGGATATTTAGCTCCTAGTCCTGATCCCCTTGCAGCCATGTCTCCGTGATGCCCACCACATCATACCTGCCAATTTCAATATTTGCCACAAGTTCATCTAACTTATTTCGTATACTGCGTGCATTCAGATACAACAACTCCAGTCCTGTATTTCCCGTCCCCTTTCTCGTTGCCGTCCCTTTATCTGATGTGCTTGAATTTAGATTCCTAGCCCCTGCCAAACAGTCTGCCCTATTTTGTGTCTGGGGGACTTTAATATCCTCTCCTGGGCAATCTGTTCTTTTTGCATAATTTTCCAGGAAGTTCCTTCCACCCCCAACCCCTTCCACCCACCCGATCCCCACCAACACACACACGTTAACCTGCTGCTTTGTTTCCCACAAGTGCAGTTTAGAGAGAGTCTGGAACATGAAACAGTAACACAAATTACAATAGTTGCTAAAAGAGCCCGAGGGGACATAAATATAAAACTGATTGTACACATTTGTTGTAATCTGGAATCTACCATCTGAAGAGATTTTGTAAGCTGATACAACAGTGAGTTTACAAAGGGTGCTGGATAAATATTGGCAGTGGTGCAGAGCTTTGCTAAAACTGAAAAGATGAAGGGCAATATATCCTCCAAATTCAGCACAGACACGATGGACCAAATGGATTCCATTCAGGCTGGATAAGACTCCGATTTTGTGCCAACAGACCAATTGACACCGTCTCAGGAATTTATAATGTTGAGCAAATGAATAGATCAACCAACTAAATGCAAATGTTGGTTCTGCCTTGACAAAGGACACCCGACAAAACATAGCAGTAATGTTGGGGAAAACAGGTTTTAGTGAGAGGCAGGGACTGAAGAAGTCAGTTTTAGGAGGGGAATAGTGTTAGCAAAATTGATTGGATTGAAGGCTGTTAAATCCTCAGGGACTGATCATCTAGAACCACGAGCATATCGGATGCATTGGTGGCCGTCTTACGAGATTCCATAGACTCTGGAATAGTTCCTACTGGTACTCGTTGTAGGGTAGCTAAAGTAACTCTACTGTTCCAAAAGGGTGGCAGAGAAAACACAGACTAATAGACCAGTCAGACTGCGGTCTGCAGTGGGGGAATTTCTGGAGTGCATTATACAAGAGTTAATATCTGACATTGGAAAACAGTGGCAGAATCGGACAGAGGCTGCATGGATTTGCTTTGACAAATCTATTGGAATTTAAAAAGAGGCTAACTGTTGGAGTTGATGATGGGGAGCCAGTGGATTTTATTTATTTGGACTTTCAGAAGACTTTTGACAAAAATCTTACTTAGCATGTAAAATGAAAGCAAGCGATTGGTGAAATTATTTGAGATCGATAGAAAACTGGTTGGTAGACATGAAAAAAACACGATTAAAAATAAACAGGCCTTTTTCCGAATAGCAGGCATTGACTAGCTTGTTCCACAGGAATAGGTGCTGGGGCCCAAGCCACTAGCACTACGTATGAATGATTTAGATGAGGGAATTAAATATAATGCCTACAAATTTGCAGATGACACAAAGCTGGGTGGAACTTTGAGCTGCTAGGAGGGTGCGTAGAAGCTTCAATTTGATTTGGACAAGCTCCGTATGTGGGCTACTACATGGCAGATGCAGTATAATTTGCGTAAATTTGTGGCTTCCTTTATTTGCAAACACAAGAATGCAGATTGTTATCTGAATGGCAATGCATCAAGAGCGGGTAATGGAAAGGATGAACTGGTGTATAGCAGACAGATAAGGGGAGCATGGAAGTGCAACAGGTGTTAATGAAGTAAATGGTATGAAGTATTTTGGGCCTTCATTCCATGAAGATCAGAGTGCAGGAGCAGGGATATCTTCCTACAATTATCGAAGGCCTCAGTGAGACCACATGTGTAACATTGTACATAGTTTTGTTATCCTTATCTCAGGAAGGTTGTTTTTGCATTAGATGGAATGCAGCGAAAGTTTAACACACTGATTCCTGGGATGGTGCTAATGACAGCTCAAGACATGTTGAGATGTATAGGATTATACATGCTGGAGTGCAGTAAAATGATTGAGCGTCTCACAGAAATCTATACAATTCTAAAAGGTCCAGGCTGGGTAGATGCAGGAAGGCTGTTCCCAATGATGAGGGAACCATCAGAACCAGAGTTGACTGTCTGATGATACACGGCAGATTATATAGGTCCAAAATGAGGAGAAACCTCTTCACTCAAAGAGAGGTGAGCCTTTGGAATTCGATACCACAGAAACTAGTTGAGGCCAATACATTGTATTTTTTTGTAGGGGCGAAATGGATCAAAGAATATAGGGAGAAAGCGGGAGCAGACTATTGAGGTAGATGATCAGCCATGATCATAATGAATGGCGGAGGCAGGCCCATAGGGCAGAATGACCTATTCCTGCTCCTATTTTCTATGTTTCTCAATATGACATCATTATTAAAGTGGTTTCAGAAGTTTTTGTGTCAGAGATTAATCTTTACTTACTCTCTGATGAGGGTGACAGCAGAAAAGAGGGCACAAGAGGTTGCTGAGTCAAGTTGTGTTGACAATATGATCAATGGAGAATGATGTTCCACCTGATCACAGAGCTCACCTGGCTTTATTCAATAAATCACAAACTCATTGGTCTCATTTCTGTTTTCCGTCTGTTCTTGGAAGGTCATGCGTGACAGTGAAAAGGATTGATGGTATCCAAGGTCTCAGGTGCCTATTCCGGCTGAGGGAAAAAAAGGACCATGAAACTATCTCGAAAGAGAGCAGAGGAGCTCTTCCGGGTGCCCTGGCAAGTAAATACCCCACGCCACGACTGATACTAAATTAAAATTCGATGAAAACCAGGGCCAGTAATGAGGATGACAAAGCATTTGATTAACATTTGAAGAAGAATGTGTGGTTCACTGCTAATTTTCCTTCAGGGAAGTAAACTTGCTGTCGTTGCTTGGTCTGGCCTTTATGTGAATCCAGGCCTGCTGTGATTTCGTTGACACATCAGCGACCTCTGAACAGGTCACAAAGAGAAATAATTGCTGAGAAAATGAAAAATGCTTTGGTTGTTGGAGGTCATTAATCTCAGCTCTAGGACATCACTGTGGGATTCCCTCCGGGTATTGTGCTTGGCCCAACTATTTTCAGCTGCTTCATCAATGAATTTGCCTCCATGACAGGTCAGCAGTGGCAATGTGCACTGATGATAGGGCATTGTTCAGCGCCATTCATGACTCTGCAGATACTGAAACAGTCCATGCCCACATGCAGCAATACCTGAATGTTATCCAGGTACAAAATATCTGCAAGAGGGAGCTGGGACTCGGCATCAAGAGAGAGAGAGAAGCACCTAATGCTGTCTGCCATCATTGTTATTTTCCGGGGATAATGAGCAGCACTACAATCGTTAAAATTCAGCAACAGATACTATTGCCCTCTCTCTCGCTGACGGAGCTGCACAGATGATTATGATCCTAACAATTGTTATTAAATTTCACTGCTACGTTTATGGAATAACAAATGATTGTTTTAGTAAATAGATGCACGTAATGAATAACAACCACTCTCTACATATGAGCAAAAACAAAAAAAAGGTTATTGGCACAATTATGTTTAAACAAACATTATCAACGAAAAGCACAGAAGAAGAGTCAGCAATGCTCGAAGCGATAAATATCCTTATCTTCACAGATCCTGCCAGGGATGCCGATTTGT
Organism: Carcharodon carcharias; assembly: GCF_017639515.1. Taxonomy (NCBI): domain Eukaryota; kingdom Metazoa; phylum Chordata; class Chondrichthyes; order Lamniformes; family Lamnidae; genus Carcharodon; species Carcharodon carcharias. The sequence goes on along the minus strand of NC_054484.1, from coordinate 111,922,157 downwards.
ATTCAAGTGTTTTCTGTTTCTGTTAGGAAAATGTGTTATGCACACACCTGCTTAAAAACAATAAATACATGGACACATTTATTACTTAAACGAATGCAACACCCTGGAGGCTAGTGACTGCCTCCTATAAGGTGAATTGAAAGTGATTAGTGTGCCTCTTCGCATATCGAGGGGCAAATTAATTGTATCGCTCCAGAAGTGCTTAAAGGGTTCATACTAAGGCCTCAGCTGCGTAGGTTGGCTGCACAGAGACCCTGATTCTGCTCAACGTGTTTAGCAATCCAGCCATAGTAGATCAAAGCCTTCCATTCGATAGGTGGGGTTTGTCCCATGCTGCTCAACTCAGCTCTATTTAATAAAGGGGCTATTACAAGCACACGCTCAGTAAGCTTGAACATGAGCAGGTGAGAGAACTCATCATCAGTGAGACACAGCCTGAGTGAGTGAGTCTATTGGCAATTTGGAACAGAGCTGGGATTGATCTCCCCACCCCCACTAGAGCTATACCTTGAGTGCCCTACCATCCATTCTTAATTAGCACATTCGTTTAGATAATATCACCAACTTTAACACCTATGTGTTCTTTTGTTCTATTGTTGTTGACATCTTTTGATGATCTGCTTCTATCACTGCTTGTTTTTCCCTGCAACCACAACAACACCCTCCACTTCTCTCTCTCTCTCTCTCCGCTCCCCACACACACACCTTAAACCAGCTTATATTTCAACTCTTTCTTGGACTTGAACTCAAGTTCTGTCGAAGGGTCATGAGGACTCGAAACGTCAACTCTTTATTTCTCCGCCGATGCTGCCAGACCTGCTGAGTTTTTCCAGGTAATTCTGTTTTTGTAGTGAGTCATTCTCTTTTATTTCTCTAATTACAAGGTTGGTAAAGGTACCTGACTCAGCTAAATTTGTGACAGTTAAGAGTCAAATGCGTGAGGCCTGTTTAGAGCCTGAATATGTTTGAAACTTAAGTAGTGTGAGCCATTTTATCTCACATCAGTTCAATTTAATAAATGGGCTATTAGAGGCTGACGAGTGAGACCGTACATTACCTTGGTATATACATCATCCTGAGTGAGGCAAGAACAGAGTGATTGTGGGTATTGGCAATTTGGTGCACAGTGATAATGTGTTATTCTGGGGGAAATGTGATATTCGCGTTATTTCTTTGGCATCCAACTTCCTTAAATCTTCAGAGAATGTTCCTGCCCTGTTGAAGCAGTAAACACAACAAGAAACAGCAATGATCTCAAAATAATAGGAAAGGTTGGGTAATTATTTATGACATTATTCGCTTCTAGTTTAAGGTAATTTAGTGGATTATAGTTTGCATATTGTGTAATAACCTGGATCAAAAAATAAGGGTCCTAGAATAATTGGTTTAATTTAATGGGGTAAAATTTTCGGTGAGAGAATTGCTGGTAAACGTGGATTGGGCCTCACTCTGCTGCGTGTGAAATAAGGGCTGGGCTGAAATGAGGCCTGATGTTTGCATGCAATGGCTACTTGTGATGCTTAATAGGCTCAAAGGTGAAGGGAGATGTAAAACCTTACTCTCCTCTACTCCCTCTTAAATTTTCAGGCAGGTCGGGGTTCCAGGAGGGAAGATGCCGTTCAGGGCTTGGTCACATACATTTTTGGCACCTTAGCTCCACTGTGGGTGGAGTCTGACATCCAAACCATTGCTATTGTTCATAAAAACAAAGAAAACATAGCAAAAATACCAACTTGGTATGTATTAAATGCTCCTTATTGTAAAGTATGTAGGATTATTTCATTTTTTGGAAAAGTTCATTATTGATGATATCTGAAAGGGTGCCCAGTAAAAATGTTCAGTTAGAGAATCCTATTTCATACTACATAACGATATGCAATTGTACTAACGTGTTTGTCACAACGACGAAAAACACAACAACTAGTGAGTGAGTGGAGGTGAGAGCTATTGGTTCAGTGACATACTTACATTTATATTGGCTTATTTAAAAAGATATTTGCATTGGGCGGAAATTGGATGATGTCTATTAATGTTATCCACAATCAGTCACGTGCTCTTTCCAAACCGCCTAGATTTTCCTGATATGCAATTTTTGTGCTTTTTATTTTGCATGTTTCTACAAGTCGGTATGCTTAATCTTTGTTTTTGTGTACACAAAGACGTTTGCTTAATGTTTATGTGAATGTGTTTACTTGATAACTTGTTTATTGTTTTTGTCTATGTCTGAACATAAGCACTAGTTTATCTTTGTGTGTATGTGTGCAAATTAACAGTTGAATATTTTTGTGTTTTCATATCAATGAAGTTTATCAAAATGTTTCGTATAAAAGGAAGATTTGTGCAGCTCCATCAGGGATACAAGGCTTGAGTGAGCGTTTTTTTTCATTCTAGACTTTCCTGCCTCCGGCTCAGAACATTAGTGCTGCACAATGATGATTGCATACACGTTTACATGTTAATGACTCTCCTGCATCTGAGTCCCTGCACATTGCTGCAGCCAGTTTGTATATTAATCGGTGTAGGCGCAATGTTACCTTCCACTTGGAAATCGAGGAGGGAATGCTGAAGAGGTCCAGACGCAAATGAGTACAGACTGCTACTGTGTCCAAGGAGTTACGAATGATATTGAGCAGTGTGCATTATCATGAACAAATCTCACTTTCAAAATTATGATTGGGGGTAGGTTACTGATGAAACAATTGAATATTACTGGAAATTGGATATCACTCTGAGGATAACATGCAACCAAACCTGTGGCTGAGATGGGTGACCTGCAATTACTTACCCACTTCTTCAGTTTTTATTTCCATCCTAGGACTGTGGCTGCAATGTGACCTGGAATTCAGCGCCTCGAGTGGAAGCCACGCTGTACGTCAGTGAACAGCTTATTGCTGAGTAAGTACAACTTGATCGCACTGTCCGTGACCCCATCCATCCCTCTCCTAATGATCCACCGCAGGCTGAACGAGCGGTGATTGTGTGGCTTGGATTGGATCTGTTTTTTAGTGGACAGGACATTGCTGCACAGTTGTTTTCCACTTTAGGAAAATTCCAGTCTTCCACTCGTAATGAAAAGCTTGGCTCAGTCAGGGCACCGCTAGATTTGGAGCATGCATCTCCTGTACGGCTGCCAGAATTTTATCATGGTCATTCGCCTTTTCTGTATTCAGTTCCTTCAGTCATTTCCTGCTATTACAAGGAATGCATTCAATTAGCTGAAGATTGATATTTCTGGTGCAGGAGACCTCCAGAGTAAGCCAAAATGTCACTTCTTGCTGAAGGTTGTTGCATTTGATTCAGCCTTATTTTCCTGCTCTGACGTGCTGGGCTCCTCCACCATTGTGGTTGAGGGTATTTCTGGAGCCTCATCCTCCACTTTGTTGCTTAATTGTTGGCCATCATTCCCGAGTAGAAGTGGCAGGCCCTCAATGTTTACACATGATCCAATGAATGTGGAATCTCTTACCTCTGTCTTTCACTTAATGCTTTTCAAGTTTGCTGCCCAAGTAGCCTTGTGCTGCAGCTTCACCAGGTTTGCAGCTCATTATTTGCTCCGCCTCCTACTTGGCCAGGCATTCCCTCGTACACTCTTCATTGAAGCTGGTTTGATCACCCTGTTTGTTGGCAATAGAGAACATCGAAAATAGGGACCAGATTTCGACATTTGGCACTTCGATTTTGCACTGCCAGTCAGTATGATCACGGCTGCTCCTCCATATAAACGCCATCGTCCCACAATATCTCTATACCCTGTGATACATTTCGAAATCAGAAATCTGCCGATATAATTATTACATATAATCATTCTCTTCACCTGCACTGTCTTCTCTGGTGGAGAATTCCATAGGTTCAACACCCTCAGTCCTACATGGTGTAACTGTATCCAGGGACTGTGACCGGTTGTCCAGGCCCCCCAGCCAGAGGAAGCATCACCCCTGCCCCCAGTCTACCCAACCCTGACAGGATACTACACGTTTCCATTGGATCCCCTCTGATTCTTCTGAACTCCAAAACATACAGTCCTATTCAACATAATCTCTCCCCCTACGAAAATCCTGCAATCCCTGGATCAGTCTGGTGAACCTCCAATGTAATCCATCAATGCCAAATTTTCCTTTCTTCTGTTAGCAGACCAAAACATAACAGAAAATTGCAAATGTACACTCACCCAGGCCGTGTACAGCTGCAGTAAGTCAACATTGCTCCCGTACTCAAGCCGTTTTTATGAAATGAGCTTCAACATACAATTTGCTGTCTTAACTGCATGCTGCACCTGCATGCTTGTTTTCGGAGATTATCGTACAATGACAGCCAGGTGATTGTCTTCTCCACATTCAGCAATCAATGATCAAGTTTGTAATAATTTGAAATTTTTTCCCTAAAAAGTTTATAAGTTCACACGTGTCCCCGGTATACTAAATCTGCCATGTATTTGCCCACTAATTCGACTTAACTGAATTGCATTGAAATCTTTTAACATCCTCCTCATCTCTTATATTCCCATCAAGCTTTGTGACGGTAGAAAACTTGGAACTATTATACGTCGTCACCTCATCCAAATCATTGATAAATAAGGATAATTTTCGGGACCCAAAATCTGAACCTTGCGTTACTCCTCTAGTCACTGACACATACTCCGAAAAACGCCTCTTTATTCCTACTCGCTGCCATCCAATTCTCTCTCCGTTACAATATAGTCCACACCAATTCTGCGTTCTTCAATTTTAACACTCAAATCCCTTATAGTGTAATGTGATGAAAACAAGGAACTGTAATATATTTATTTATTTATTTTTCTTGTGATCTAGAATGCATGCTGTTTGGCGGTATAAAAATAATACTTTGCAATAAGAGCTGGAGTAACTGCAAGGCCCTACATCCTTCAGTAAGGCGTGGTTTTGAAATGTTATTGAGCCAAGAAGACATTCAATCAGAGCTTCAGAAAAGCATAACAGCTGAAGTAATTTTGAATTAAACTGTTTTAGTTAAAAGGGGGATATATGCAGTCTGCAAAAAAGTTGTCAGGAAGGAAGGTTCAATATAGGATAGGTTTACAATATACAAAAAAACCCTAAAATCTTAACTAGTGAACAGTCTAATCGAGCCTTGTTGAGACAAGGGAAATGTCAAAAGGAAAGAACGCATTTAAGTAATTACTGAAGCCTATGTGAGAGGGTAGCTAGTCAGATCCCCTATAAAACGTGGGGAAGCTATTCAGAACTCCCAGAATACAAAGGGTAGTTTGCCAGTTTGGAGTATACTGTGTGAAGAATGCCAGATTGGAAGAACCAATTATCTGTCAGCCTTGGAGGACACACCAAAGAAAATGCTCTATGTGGTTAAAATATGTGGAATTGTATAGATTTTATTTCCATAAGGATTGTTACTGAACAGAAACGGGGATGATTAGTTCTGAGGGTGGTTAATTTAAGATATTGAGGAGCTGTTATAAAATATTGTTTTCCGTGTGAAGACCATTTTGTGTTAAAGTTCATTTGTGTTATTTATTTTTATACTTTTGAAAGTTGTGTATTTCACTGTAAATCTATCACATGTACTTTGGAATCTGTTTCAAGTCTTCCTCTACGATTGAGCATCTCAGCAAGCCCATCAATTGTGCCAATAAAATTAACTTCATCAAACGCTTTCCGAACATCCATATACACCACGCCCATTGTTTATCCCTGTTCTATTCTGCTAGCCAAAATAACTCAAGTATGTTTGTGAAATATGATTTTTCTTTCATAAATCCACTTTGAGTCTGTCGAACCCTGTTGATAATTTCTAAATGCCCTATTGTCACTTCCTTCACAAGAGAATGCAACTTTTCCCCTAATGCTGCTGTTAGATTAACTGGACATTAACCTGCTGTTTTCTCCCTACAACCTTCTTTTATAAATATATCTGGGTTACATTTTCCATTCTCCAATCTGTTCCGCGCTCTTCTTCGAAATAGTATAATTGTTTCATTTCATTCAGCCAGAGCAGGTGACTGAGACTTCTGTTACAGTCAATCAAATCCTTATCAATATAACCCATATTCTGAGAACAAGTAGATAGGACATGTAAATACGGTCAATGAGTTTAAATTTCACTGAATGACAACAGTTGAGTTGTGTGATTAGAGGGAACATCCTCCTCCACTGATATATTATCAACACACCTTGCCGCACCACCCCCTTGAGCTTGCTGATCCGCTGGCAATTTTATCAGAGAACAAACAACGATTCATCTCTGACTGAAGAAGTGCAGAATGCCTATAATTCACAGGAAACACGGACTCAATAGATTCCTTCTTGACAGAATTGGAGAATTATTCATCTTGTATTGAATGCCTTTTGTCCATCGGGTATTTGTGTTATTTAAGGAATGAGTCTCGATGTGTCCTTTCCATGCTTGTTGTCCATCGTTCTACAAATTGCCCCTGTCAGTATTTAACCACTTCTCTTCTTAAGACTCACAATTGAATCATCTTGCACCATATCTTAAAGTAGAGTATTGCAGCTTCTAAAATCTCTGCATTAAAAAATATGCCACTTTTATTCCCCTGATATGGTTTCCCCAATGGCTGTGAACCTAGTTATTGTCGTCACGGCTTACAAGTGGAGGTCGGGCTCTAATATCGAGCCCCCTGTTCCCCGAGTCAAGGCATGTATGAAAGGTTTGAACAAACCATTAGATTGCCCGAACTCTACCTCACTTCTTCATTAAGGTTAACAAAATACGAGCACCAGGATTGTATTTTTGATAACTTAAAAATTGTTAATTGACAACATTTTCTTTAACCAGGAGCAAAATAAATATTTAACTGCTAACTTGTAACACTATAGATTAAACTTTAGCATCTTTTTTAAGTAGTAATCCACAGGTACACGACTGCATGACACAAAGTACCCACACATCATGGATATTACGTGAGGGATAAAACAGCAGGATAGCACCAACCCAAAGTACGAATTTCAAGCGGTTGATTTTGATCAATGTTTCCCAATTTCCTTTCAGTTCCTTGTTGAAAACATGAGGTGCTCTTTCAAATGGAAAACCAAGCTGATAGGATGATTATAATGCACAGTGGATGTTTGATTTCATGCTAAATATTCATACATCAAAGTTTTTACAAGGCTGAGGATTTGTGTCCGATTCACGTCACTATATTTTAGAAAGGATGTGCGAGTATTGGAGATATTACAGGAGGGATGTACTGAATGGTGACAGGAATGAGTGATTTCAGTTCCATGAGGAGACTGGAGAAGCAGGAATTGTTCTACAATGATCAGTCAAGTTAAAGCGAAATTTGAATAGAGGTCTCCAAATTTAGACCATAAGACCATAATATATAGGAGCAGAAATTAGGCCATTCAGCCCATCGTGTCTCCCCTCGCCATTCAATCATGCCTGATAGGTTTCTCAACCCCATTCTTCCGCCTTCGCCCAATAACCTTTGATCCCCTTACCAATCAAGAACCTATCTATCTCAGTCTTAAATAGAAGCAATGTCCTGGCCTCCACAGCCTTCTGTGGCGATGAAGTCCATAGATTCACCACTCACTGGCTAAATAAGTTTCTCCTCAGTTCTGTTCTAAAAGTTCTTCCCTTTTCTTTGTGGCTTTGCCCTTGGGTCCTAGTCTCCCCTACTAATGGAAGCATCTGCCCACGTCAACTCTATCCAGTCCTTTCAGTATTGTGTAAGTTTCATTCAGATCACCACTCATCCTTCTAAAATCCATCTAGATTGGACACAGAGTCCTCAAACGTTCCTCATATGTTAAGTCTTGCATTCCTGGGATTGATCCCGTGAACCTCTTTTGCTCCTTCTCCAGGGTCAGCAAATCCTTCCTGAGATACGGGGCCCAAAATTGCTCACTATACTCTCATTGTGGTCTGACCACAGCTTGATGAAGCCTCAGCAGCAAATCCCTGCTTCTATATTCTAGTCCTTTCGAAATAAATGCCAACACTGCTTTTGCCTTCCTAACTACCATCTCAATCTTCAAGATAACCTGAAGAGAATCCTGGACCCCCAAGTCCCTTTGCACTCCAGATTTCTGAATTCTCTCCCCATTTAGAACATAGTTTATGCCTCTATTATTCCTACCAAAATGCTTGACCACACACTTACCCACGTTGTATTCCAACTACCACTAGTTTGTCCATGCTCCAAACATGTCCAAATCATTATGCAGCCGCCCCGCCTCCTCGAAAGTACTGGTCCCTCCACCTATCTTTGTATCCTCTGCAAACTTTGCCAGGATGCCCTCAGTTGCTTCATCTAGATCAATAATGTATAAAGTCAAAAGTCGTGGTCCCAACACTGTCCCCTCTGGGACTCCACTAGTCACTGGCCGCCATCCTGAGAGGGAGCGCCTTATCCCCACTCTCTGCCTCCTGCCAGACAGCCAATCTTCTATCCATGCTAGTACCTTGCCTCTAACACCATGGGCTCTGATCTTACAGAACTGCCACCTGTGCGGCACCTTTTCATAGGCCCTCTGGAAATCCAAGTAGATAACATGCATTGACTATTCTTTGTCTAACCTACTTGTTACCTCCTCAAAGAATTCTAACAGACTTTTCGGACATGACCTCCCATTCATAAAACCTTCAGACTTTGCCCTATTTCATCATGCACTTCAAAGTATTCTGAAATCGCATCCTTAATAATTGAGTTAAAAATCTTTCCAACGACCGAGTTGAGGCAAACTGGCCTGTAATCTGCCGTCTTTTGCCTCATTCCATTAGTAGACAGAGTGGTTACATTAGCGATTTTCAAGTCCTCTGGGATCCTCCCTGACTCCAGTGATTCCTGAAAGATCACCACTAACGTCCCCTATATCGCTTCAGCTATCTCCTTTAGAACTTTGGGGTGTAATCCTTCTGTCCCATGGGATTTATCCATCTTGAGACCTTTCAGAGGTTCTGGGTTTTCCTAGCGCCTTTTCCTTAGTAATGGCCACCATACTCACCTCTGCCTCTCGACTCTCTTGAAATTTGGGGATGTCACTCATGTCTTCCACTGTGAGGACTGACGCAAAGTAGCTATTCAGTTTCTCTGCCATTTCTTTGTTCCCCACTACTATTTCTCCAGCATCATATTCCAGTGGCCCAATGTCCCCTTTTGCCTCTCTATAATCATTCATATTTCTAAAAAAAAAACTATTGTCATGTTATTTTATATTACTGGCTAGTTTACCCTCATATTTAATCTTCTGCCTCCTTATTTAATTTTTACTTGTCCTCCGTTGGTCTTTGCAGCCTTCCTAATCTCCTTGTTTCCCACTGCTCATTGCCGCATTTTGTGTTTTCTCTTTAGCTTTAATGCTGTCCTCGACTTCGCTTATCAGCCATGGTTGCCTTGTACTCCCTGTAGTATGCTTCTTCTTCCTAGGGATGAATTTTTGCTGTGTCTCTGAAATTACTCCCAGAAACTCCTGCCATTGCTGTTCCACTGTCTTTTCTGCTAAGCCCATCTCCCTGTCAATTCTGGCCAGCTCCTCCCTCATGCCACTGTAGTTGCCTTTGTTCAACAGTAATAACGTCACCTATGATTCCAGATGTTTCCTCTCAAATTGCAGGATAAGTTCAATCATATTATGGTCACTTCCTCCTAAGGGTTGCTTCAACTTAATCTCCCTTCTCCAATCTGCCTCATTATGCATCACTAAGTCTAGAATTGCCTGTTCCCTAGTGGCTCCACCACAAGCTGCTCCAAAAAGCCATCTCGTAGACATTCTACAAATTCCTTTTCTTGGGATCCACTACCAACCTGATTTTCCCAGTCTACTTGCATTTTGAAATCCCCCATGATCACTGTAACCTACCTTTCTTACAAGCCTTTTCTATCTCCTGGTCTATCTTGGCCCCACATCCTGACTACTGTTCGGTGGCCTGTACATAACTCCCATTATTTTTTTTTACCTTTACTTTACTCACCTCTACCACCCAGATTCTACATCATCTGACCCTACGTCATTTCTTCATATCGATTTAATTTAATTTCTTACTATCAAAAATATCCCACCCTCTCTGCCAGTCTGCCGATCTTTTTGAAAGGACTTATATCCTTCAATATTTGCCTCTCTTTCCTGAGCCTCTTGCAGCCATGTCTCGGTGATGCCCAGCACATCAGACTTGCCAATTTCAATCTACACCACAAGCTCATTTTTCTTTATTCATATACTGTCAGCATTTAGATATAACACCTTCAGTCTTATATTTCCGGTCCCCTTTTTCATAGTCGTACCTTTACTTGATGTGCTTGAAGTAAGATCCCTTACCCTTTCCAAACGCTCTGTCCTATTTCGTTTTCTGTGGACTTTAATAGCCTCCGCTGGGCTCTTTATTCCTTTAAGTTTTTTTCTTTCATAATTTTCCATGATGTTGAATCCATCACCCCACACGCTAGCCTGCTGCTTTGTTTACCACAAGAGCAGTTTAAAGAAAGTAATGAGTATTTTTTTTTCTCTGGAACAAGAAACAGTAACACGAATTACAGTAATTGGTAAAAGTGATCGAGGGGACACGAAGATAAAACTGATTGTACAGAGCTGTTAGAATCTGGAATATACAGTCTGAATAGATGATGGGAGCTGAGACAACCGTGAGTTTAAAAACGGAACTGGATAAATATTGGCACTATTGGAGCGGAGTGATTTGCAGGGCTATGCTAAAGCAGGACTGAAGAAGGACAATATATCCTCGAAATGCAGCACAGTGACGATAAACCAAATGGAGTCCATTGAAACTGGAGCAGACTCCGATATTGTGCTAACAGACTAATTGGGACCATCTCGGGGAATTTATATTGTTGAACAAAGGAATAGATCACCAACTAAATACAATTGTTTGTTCTGCCTTGACAAAGGAGAACAGAGAAAACATAATAGTACTGTTAGGGAAGTCAGGGTTTAGCGAGAGGCAGGGACTGAAGAAGTCAATTTTAGTAGGGGAATGGTGTTGACAAAATTGACTGCTTTTAAGGCCGGTAGATCCAGACTAATAGACCATTCAGACTGGCGTTCGTAGTGGGGGTAATTCTGGAGTGCATTATAAAAGACTTAATATCTGAACATTTGGAAAACAGTGGCAGAATCGGAGAGAGGCAGCATGGATTTACATTGACAAATCTACTGGAATTTTACAATGATGTCACTATTAGAGTTTATGCCGGGGAGCCAGTGGATTTGATTTATTTGGATTTTCAGAGGACTTTCGACATGAATCCAACATTTGAGATTAGCATTTAAAATGAAAACGCATGCGATTGAAGATCTTTGAGATTGATAGAAAACTGGTTTGTAGACAGGAAAAACACGAGTAAGAATAAACTGTATTTTTTCTGAATAGCAGGCAGTACCTAATTGGTACCACAGGAATAAGTGCTGTGACCCCACCTAATAACACGCTGTATGAATTATTTAGATGAGTAAACTACATATAATGCCTACAAAATTGCAGATGTCACAAAGCTGGGTGGAAGGTTGAGCTGCGAGGAGGGTGCATAGATGCTTCAATTTGGTTTGGAAAGCTGAGTGAGTGGGCTAATGCATTGCAGATGCAGCATAATGTGCATAAGTATGAAGGTCGCTTTGTTTGCACAAACAAGAATGGCTATGAAAAAGAGCGGCTAATGTACAACGAGACCTGGGTGTTGTCGCACAGCAGACCCTTAAGGTAAGAATGCAAGTGCGGCGGGGGTAATTAATTAAATTTTATGATCGTATTTTGGCCTACAATCCATGAGGATTAGAGTACAGGAGCAGGGATATCTTGCAACAATAATACAAGGCCTCGGTGAGACTACACATGTAGCATCTTGCGCAGATTTGGTGCCCTTATCTGAGGAAGGTTATTCTTGCTATGGAGGGAGTGCAGCGAAATTTTACCACACTGATTCCCGGGATGGTGGTAATGATTTTTAAAAACACATTGAGACAATTCGGATTATATTCGCTTGAGTTCAGAAAAATGAGTGGGGGTCTCACAGAAACCAATACAATTCTAACAGGACCAGACAGGGTAGATGCAGGAAGTCTGTTCCCGATGGTGGGGGAGCACAGAACCAAAGGTCTGATGATGGGAGTCAGATTATATATGGCCGAGATGAGGAGAAAACTCCTCTCTCATAGAGTGGTGAACCTTTGGAATTCGATACCACAGAAAGTAGTTGAGGCAAATACATTGTATTGTTTCATGAAAGAGTTAGATATACTTCTTGGCGCGAAATGGATCGAAGGTTATGGAGAGAAAGCGAGAGCAGACTATTGAGGCAGATGATCAGTAATGATCGTAATGAATGGCGAAGCAGGCTCGAAGGGTGTAAAGGCCTATTCCTGCTCCTCTTTTCTATGTTTCTCAATATGCCAAATATATTATAGATGTTTCAGGAGTTTTTGCTGCAGTGTTTAATCTTTACTTACCCTCTGATAAAGGGGAAAGCAAAAAAGAGGTTGCTGAGTCAAATTGTGTTGACTTTGTGTTCAGTGGAGAATGATCTTCCACCCTGACCTCAGAGTTCACCTGGCTTTATTTATTAAATCATAAACTCATAGATCTCATTTCTGTTTTCCGTCTGTTGTTGAAGTATAATGCGTGACAGTGAAAAGGATTGACGGTGTCCATCGTCTCTGATGCCTACTCTGGCTGATGTAAAAAAGCACTATAAAACTGTCCCGAAGAAGAGGATGGTGCCCTGGTAAAAAATCACCCCCTCCCCACGACAGTTACTAAATTAAAATTCGATGAAAACAAGGACCAATAATGACGATGACACAAAAGCTGATTAATATTTAAAGAAAAACAACATTTCACTATTAATTTTCTTTCAGGGAAACAAACCTTCTGCCATGGCTTGGTCTGGCCTTCATGTGAATCCAGGTCCGCTGCGATGTGGTTGACTCATCAAAGACCTAGGAACAGTTCAAACAGAGCAATAATTGCTGAATAAAGGAAGATAGTTTTGGTCACTGGAAGTCAGTAATCTCAGCTCGAGGACATCACTGCTTGAGTTCCTCCGGGCATTGTGATGTCCCAACCAATTTCAGCTGCTTTATCAATGAATTTCCCTCCATGATAGGTCAGCAGTGGCGATGTTCACGGATAATAGGTCAATGATCAGCAACATTCATAACTCCTCAAATACTGAAACAGTCCATGTCCAAATGCAGCAAAACCCGAATGTAATCCAGGTACAAAATGTCTGCATGAGGGAGCTGGGACTTGGCATCAAGAGAACGAGAACCATCTACTGCTGTCAGCCATCATTGTTATTTTCCGGGGATAATGAGCAGCACTACAATCGTGAAATTTCAGCAACAGATACTATTGCCCTTTCTCCATGATGGAGCTACACAGATGATTATGATCTTAACAATTGTTATTAAATTTCACTGCTACGTTTCTAGAATAACAAATTATTGTTTAAGTAATTAAATGCACATAATGAATAAACAGCGCTATCTACATATGAGCAAAAGCAAAAAAAAAACAAACAAAAAATAAGCCGTTATTGGCACAATTATTTGTGAACAAACATTATGAATGAAAAGCTCAGAAGAAGAGTCAAACAGGCTGGAAGCGATATATATCCTTATCTTCACTGATGCTGCCAGGCATACCGAGTTTTGTTCAAGTGATTTCTGTTTGTGTTAGAATAACGTCTTATGCACGCACATGCATACAAAAAGTAAATACATGGAGACGTTTAGTAATTAACGAATGCAACACCGTGGAGGCTAGTGATTGCCTCCTATTAGGTGAATTGAAAGTGATCAGTGCGCCCCTACGCCTGTGGAGGGGTAAATTATTTGTGTCGCTCCACAGATGCTTAAAGGGTTCGTACTAAGGCCTCAGCTGCGTAGTTTGGCTGAACAGAGTTCCTGATTCTGCTCATCGTTTATAGCAATGGACACGGCAGCCATAGTCGATCAAAGCCTTCCATTGGACAGATGCTGTTTGTCACAAACTGCTCACCTCAGCTCTATTTAATGAAGGGGCTATTACAACCACACGATCAGTGAGCTTGAGCATGAGCAGGAGAGAACTCATCCTCACTGAGACACAGCCTGAGTGAGTGCAGCTTTTGGCAATTTGGAGCACAGTGGAAATTGAACTAGAAAGTCATTCTCTTTTATTTCTCTTTAATTTTTGTAAGTTTTGTGGTCTAGGTACAAGATTGGAAAGGTACCTGACTCAGTTAAATGTGTGACAGTTAACAGTCAAACACCTGAAGACTGATTTGAGCCTGAATATGTTTGAAGCTTAAATCTTGTGAGCCACTTAAACTCACTTCGGGTTTATTTAATAAATGGGCTATTAGAGGCTGACGAGTGAGATTACGCACTTCCATGGTAGATACATAACCCTTCGTTAAACGCAGCCAGAGTGAGTGCAGGGTCTGGCAATTTGGTGCACCGTGGTAATGTGGTACTGAGGTGAAAATATGGTATTTGCATTCCTTTCTTGCTATCCAACTTCTTTAAATCTTCAGAGAGTGATCTTGTGCTGTTGCCGGAGTAAAGACAACAAGGGAGATAAATGACTTCAAAATAGTAGGCAAGGTTGGGTAATTATTTATTACATTTTTCGCATATATTTGCATATAATTTAGTGGATTATCGTTTGTTTATTGTGCAATAACGTGGATCAGGAAATAAGGGTCCTAGATTAATTGGATAAAACGTTCAATATAATGGGGTAAGGTATTGGGTGAGGGAGCTGCTGATCAACTTGGATTGGGCCTCATTCAGCTGCCTGTAAATTAAGGGATGGGCAGAAATTAGGCCCGAGGTTGGCATTGAATGACCACTTGAGGTGCTTAATAGGCCCAGCGGTGAGCAGAAAAGTACGGTCTTACTCCCCTCTACTCCCTCTTAAAGTTTCAGGCAGGGCGGGGTGGCTGGAGGGAAATCGCCATGCTGGGTTTGGCCATATCCCTTATTGGCACGCTCAAACCCGCTGTGGATGGAGTCGGAAATCCAAGCCATTGCTATTGTTTATAAGAAAATAACGAAAACATTGTAAATACACTAACTAGGTATATTTCAAAAGCTCCTTATTGTTAATTATGTACGAGTACTTCACTTTTTGGAAAAGTTCATTATTGATGATATCTGAAAGGGTGCCCTGTCAGAATTTTCAGTTAGAGGATCCAATGTTACACCAGAGAACGATACGCAATTATACTAATGTGTTTGTCACAACTACCAAAAACAACAAACGAGTGAGTGGATGTGAGAGATATTGGCTCAGTGACATACTTACATTTATACTGGCATATTAAACAATTAAAATATATATGTTTACATTGGGCGGCAAATGGATGATGTTTATTAACATTATCCAGAAACAGTAAAATGCTCTTTCCACGTCGCCTAGATTTTCTTGATATGCTATTTTTGTGGTTTTTTTGGTGCATGCGTGTACAAGTCTGTATGCTTAATGTTTGTTTTTGTTTGTAGAAAGACGCTTGCTTAATGTTTGTTTGGATGTGTTTACTTAAGCGCTTGTTTATTGTTTACATCTATGTCTGAACAAAAGCACTTTATGTGTATTGTTGTTTGTATGTGTGCAAATAAACAGTTGAATATTTTTGTATTTTCATATCGGTGAAGTTTATGAAAATGTTTCATATAAGATTTGTGAAGCTCCATCAGGGAGACAAGGCTGGAGTGAGCTTGCTTTCCTTCCAGACTTTGCTGCCTCAAGCTCAGAACATTACCGCTGCACCATGATAATGATTGCATACACATTTACATGTTAATGACTCTCCTGTGACTGAATCCCTTCGGTCTGCTGTAGCCATTTTGTATATTAATCGGTATAGGTGTGCTGGCTGCATTGTAACTTACCATTTGGAAACACAAGAGCGAATGATGTACAGCTCTTGATGCACATGAGCACAGACTGCTGCTCTATCCACGGAGTTACCAATGATGTTGAGCAACATGCATCTCCATCCACAAATCTCTCTTCAATAATTATAATGGAGGGTATGTCACTGATGAAACAATTGAAGATTGCTGGCAATTGGACATTTCTCTGAGAATAACATGCAAATAAACCCATGCCGGAGATGTGTGACCTGCAAATACTACCAACATCTTCAGTTCTTATTTCCATTTGAGGTCTGTGCCTGCAATGGGGCCTGGAATTAAGCGTCTCTGGTGGAAGCCACACTGTCCATCAGTGAACAGCTTATTGCTGAGTAAGTGCGACTAGATCGAACTGTCCATGACCAGACCCATCCATTTCCAAATGATCGACAGCAGGCTGAAGGAACGGTTATTGTCCGGCTTGGGTAGGATCTGTGTTTTGTAAACAGGACATTGTTGCACACATTAGGAAGATTCCATTCTTCAACTTGTAATGAAAAGCTTGGCTCTGGCTGTGCACGGCTAGATCTGGAGCCTACATCTCCTGCACGGCTGTCAGAGTGTTATCATGATCCTTTGCCTTTTCTGTA
This sequence comes from Carcharodon carcharias, assembly GCF_017639515.1. NCBI lineage: Eukaryota > Metazoa > Chordata > Chondrichthyes > Lamniformes > Lamnidae > Carcharodon > Carcharodon carcharias. The sequence continues at coordinate 111,905,698 of NC_054484.1, read as the reverse complement.
TCCAGTTCCTTCAGTCATTTCCTGTTATTACATGGAGTCTATTGAATTAGCTGAAGATTGAAATTAGTGATGTGGGGGGCCTCCAGACTAGTCCAAAATGTCGATTCTTGCTGAAGGTTGTTGCAAATGATAAGCCTTATTTTCTTGCGCTGATGTGCTGGGCTCCTCAGCCATCGTGGATGCGGGTACTTGTGGAGAATCCTCCTCCAATTAGTTGTTTAATTGTCCTCCATTATTCATGAATAGAAGTGGCAGGCCTGCATTCATCCAATGAATGGAGAATCCCTTTCCTCTGTCTCTTATTAATGCTTTTGACGTTTGTCACTCAAGTAGCCTTTTGTTGTAGCTTCACCAGGTTTGCAGCTCATTATTTGCTACACCTGCCACTTGGCCAGACATTCCCTTGTACACTCTTCATTGTACCTGGTTTGATCACCAGGGTTGTTGGCAATAGAGAACATAGAAAACATCCAAATTAGGGACCAGAATTGGAAATTCGGTTCTTCATTGTTGCACTGCCAATCAGTATGATAATGGCTGTTCCTCCATATACACCCCGTTGTCCCACAATATCCCTATGCCCTTTGATGCCTTCCAAAATCAGAAATCTGTCAATATAATTATTACATATAATCAGTTTCTTCTTCTGTACTGTCTTCTCCGGTAGAGAATTCCATAGGTTCAAAACCCTCCGAGAGAATAATATTATCCTCATCACAGTCCTACATGGTGTACCCGTATCCAGGGACTGTGACCGGTTGTCCAGGCCCCCCAGCCAGAGGAAACATCACCCCTGCACCCAGTCTACCCAACCCTGACAGGATACTATACGTTTCCATTGGAACCCCTCTGAGTCGTCTGAACTCCAAAACATACAGTCCTATTCAACACAATCTCTCCCCCTACGAAAATCCTGCAATCCCAGGATCAGTCAGTTGAACCTGCATTGCAATCCTTCTATGCAATTTTTTTTCTTTTTTTCTGTTAGAAGAACAAAACTGAACTCAAAACTGCAGGTGTGCACTCGCCAAGGCCGTGTACAGCTACAATAAGACATCCTTGCTCCAGTACATTTTTTTTTGGTCAGGAGGTTCAACATACAATATGCCTTCTTAACTGCTTGCTGCACCTGCATGTTTGGTTTTTGAAGATTATCGTACAAGGACAACCAGATGAATTTCTTCTCCACATTCAGCAAACAATCATTATTTAAATTATAATCTGACATTCTGTTGTTCCGACAAAGTGTATAAATTCACGTATCCCCGTTATACTACATCTGCCATGTAGTTGCTCACTAATTCAACTTATCTGAATTGCGTTGGAATCTTTTAACATCCTGCTCATCGCTTATTTTCGCATCAAGCTTTGTGCTGGCATCAAATTTGGAACTATTATATGCCTTCCCCTCATACAAATCATTGATAAATAAGGAAAATGGTTGGGACCCAATCTCGGAACCCTGCCGTACGCCTCTAGCCACCGCCTCACACTCCAAAAAACGCCTGTGTATTCCGACTCGCTGCTATCCAATTCTCTATCCGTTACAATATAGCACCACACAAATTTGTCATTCTTCAATTTTAACGCAGAAGCCCCGTATAGGGAAATGTCAAGAAAACAAGGAACTGTAATATATTTTCATTTTTTTTTCCTTTCATCTAGAATTCAGGCTGTTTATGGGTATAACAATAATACTTGGCAATAAGAGCTGGAGTAACTGCAAGGCCCTAAGTCATACAGTAAAAAATGGCTTTGATATGTCATTGAGCCAGAAAGACCTTCAATCAGAGATGAAAAATAAATATAAAAAGAGCAGAAGTAATTTTGAAGTAAGTTGTTTTTGTTCAGAGGGGGCATATGTAGGTTGCAAAAAAGATGTCAGGAAAGAAGGTTCATGACAGAATAGGTTTACAATATTGACAAAAAAACCTAAGAGCTAAACATGTGAACAGTCTAATCGAACCTTGGAAGAAAAAACAACTGAAGATACTTGTTGAGCCAATGGAAATTGCAAAAGGAAGGAACACAGTAATTACTGAAGCTTTTGTGAGAGGGTAGCTGGTCAGGTCCCCTAGAAGCCGTGGGGAAGCTGGTCAGATCTCCCAGAATACAAAGGGTAGCTTGGCAGATTTTTCTAATACTGTGTGAAGGCCAGATTGGAAGAACCAATAATCCATCAGCCTTGGAGGCCACCCCAAAGTAAAATGCACTCCGTGGAAAATCAGTGGAATTATACAGATTTTATTTATACCAGGATTGTTGCTCAGCAGAAAATGGGACGTTGAATTCTCAGGGTAGTTATGCTAAGACCTGTTGGATCTCTTAGATAATATTGTTTTACGTGTGAAGACAATTTTGTGTTAAAGTTCAATTGTGTGTTTTATTCTTTATACTTTTAAAAGGTGTGTATTTCACTGTAACTTTTGTCACATGTAGTTTGCCATCTGTTTCAAGTCTTCCTCTATGATTGATCATCTCGACATGCCCATCAATTGTGCCATAACTGTAACTTAATCAAACGCTTTCTGAACATCCATGTACACCATACCCATTGGTTTTACCAGATATATTCCACTAGCCCAAAGAACTCCAGCATGTTTGTCAAATATGATTTCCCTTTCATAAATCCACTTTGAGTCTGTCAAACCCTACTGATAATTTCTAAGTGCCCTGTTTTCATATCCTTCACAATAGAGTACAGCTTTTCCCCTAATAGTGAGGTTAGTTTAACTGGATTCTAATCTGCCGTTTTATCCCTATATCTTTCTTTTATACATATATTTAGGTTACATTTTCCATTCTCCAATCTGTTTCGGGCTATTCTTTAAAATAGTGTCATTGTTTCTTCTCATTCAGCCCGAGCAGGCAACTGAGCCCTCAGTTACAGTCACTCCAAAAGGCATTCTTGTCAATGTGACCCATATGCTGAGAACAATTAGACAAGAAACATGAATTGCGTCAATGAGTTTAAATTTCACTGAAAGACATCTGATGGGTTCTGTGATCATATGGAACCGCATTCTCCACTGAACATATTGTCAACACTCCTTGCCACACCAACACCTTCTGCTAGCTGAACTGTTGATACTTTTATCAGAGAACAAGCTACGATTAACCTCTGACTGAAGGACTGCAGAATGTCTATAGTTCACAAGAAGCACAGACTCAATGGATTCTTTAATGACCTAATCGGAGAATCATTCATGTTGTGTTGATTACTATTTCTCCAACTTGAATTTGTGTTCTTTTAAGAACGAGTCTATATTTTTTCTTCTTTGCTTGTTGTCCATTTCTCTGCAAATCCCCCTGACAGTATTTATCCAGTTCTCATTTTGAGACTCAATATTGAAGCATCTTGTACCATATCTTAAAGCAGAATATTCCAGATGTTAACAGCTCTGCATTAAAAAAAGATGCTAATTTTATTCCCATGAGATTGTTTCACCAATTGCTGTGAAACTAATTATTGTTGTCAGGGCTTACAAGAGGAGAGTGTGCACTAATATTGAGCCCGAATGTTGCCCGAGTCACAGCAAGTGTGAAAGGTTTGAACAAAGCACCAGATTGCCCGAATTCTACCTCATTTTTTCGTTAAGGTTAACAACATACGATCACCAGATTTGTCATTTTGATAAATTTAACATTTTTAATTGATAACATTGTATTTAACCTGGAACAAAAGAAAGATATAACTGCTAATTTATAACACCATGAATTCTACTCTACCCTCTTTTTAAATACTAATAAACAGACACAAGCACATAAGCCACAAAGTAACCACAAAACATGGATTTTAGGTGAGGGATAAAACAACACAATAGAACCAATCCGTAGTACGGAATTCAAACGGTTGATTTTGATCAATGTTTTCTAATTTCCTTTCAGTTCCTTGTTGATAACAGGAGGTGGTCCTTCAACAATTTCAGTGCTTATTTCATTGGCTGAGAACTTGGTTTTCAATGTTTCTAATATCGGGTTTTATCTTTTCCTTTTTACAGGGGCTTCCTGAAACCGAGAGCAGTTTATAGATATATGAGGACAATAGATATTAGATGATTTGCTTTTGCAGGGCAGGATTTCATGCTGCACTGATAACACATGAGCCCTGGTCACCGCTTAGGAGTCAATCAAAAGCTATTGTAACGCACACCCCTTGGGCGGAGACATTTCTGGCACTATTCTGCCTATCTTGACGCACTCTTTTCCAGGACCAAAGCATTGTAAATATTTCTTATTATATTCCTCTTTCAAACTGCAGCCTTTGCCATTTAAAATACACAGTGCACCGGAAATATTGAAAAGTAAAACGATATTGTCCACATTCCAGTGGAAGAAGTTTGTACTTACTCTCCCTGAACTATAGGTTTATGTTTAGAATTATTTTCTAGTCCACTTTACGCGACTCACTTAGGGAACACAATATCAGCTTTCCTCGTTCCCACACTGAAACTGAAGCCACTCATCCCTGGCACCATTCTATTGAAGCTCCGCTGTACCGTCCCCAAGAAGGAAAAGAGATGCATGCACATGGAATCACAAGCAGCTAGAATTTCCCCTCCAAGTCACTCATCATCCTGACTTGTTAAATATGTCGTCGTTCTGTCGTTGTGGTTGCGTTAAAATCCTGGAACTCCCTTAATTACTACGCGGGGGTGTATATACAACACATGGAGTGCAGCATTTCAAAGATGGAGCTTGCCAACAACTTTTCTAGGGTAATTAGAGATGAACAATAAATGCTTATCTATCCAGTAAGGACCACATGTCATAAATGAAGAAAAAATATATAATTTCTAATACGTTGTGAACAGTTAGGAACAATTCCACAGCTGATGAGGGGCCATGAGGTATGAAATATTAAGCCAACTATTTGTTTCTCTGCTGATTAACTTATAAACTCAAACATTCTCTGCGTGTTTTAAGAATCTTAGCTCCTTGCCCTTCCTGCTATAAATAACTGTGCATCTGTATCAGCTCTGTTTTTGTGCCCAATTTAACATTGTTCCATTTAGCTACATATGCCTCTCCTCATTATCCTTCCAAATATATCGTTCACTTTTCCCTTAATTAAATTTCCAATCCCCGTCTCTCTCCAGTTCACCAATCTACGCATATCCTCCTGAAAATTACAACTATTTTCCAAATTCTTAGCGTTCTAGGCTTCCTGTTTCTGCTATTATGAACACAGGAAATTGGAACGCATAATCCCATTCGCCCCCTCTAGCCTCCCCGCTATTAAATTAGGTCATGGATGCACTCTTTGTGTTTCAAATGCCAAATCCCTATTTAACCCGATAAAGTTTGATTCACTTTGCTAAACGTAATCTGCTAATCTCTGCCCAAAAGTAATTCAGTGACCAAACCTCCACTGCCTTCTGCGACAGAGCTAAAAATTGGCTCAACCATTTGAAAGGAAATATATTCCATCAGCAGCGATCTAATAGGGCAACTCCTCTTTGTAAACCGGAACACCTAGTTAATTAAACATTCTTATTTATGTACATTCTTTGTATAATTTGCATCAGAAAGAATAGTGGCCCTAACATTGACAACTGAGTACTATCACTGTATAAACCTCGGCACTTTGATTATAAATCGTTCGCCACTTCTCTCTGCTTCCTCTATTTTAGCTACCACCATATCCAGACTGTTACTGTCCCTTTAATCCATGGGGGCAGATTTAATAACAAGTCAATTAAATTACATTTGAAAACAACTTTTTGAAAATCCATATCCATAAATTCAAAAGCACTCTCTCAGCAACGCTGTCTACTGCATCATCAAATGATTCCATGACACTTAACTGACATGATTTCAGATTAAAATGTTTGTGTTGCTAGTAATTTGGAAGTTTATGGATTTTTCAAGGCATAAATTATTTCCTCTGATGATGCATTTTATAGGTATCCCCATCGTTTCACTGCCATCAATCTGACTAATCTGCAGCAATATAATTTATTCATCTCTTCTTTTAGAATCCAGTTGGAATATTAATTACCCTCCTATTTTATGACATCGCTGGTAAATCCAATGAGGATTGAAAGATTATGGTCTATACCACCGCTACTTCAAGCATTCTGTTCTTCATTGACCCTTATCCATCCCATCGAGGTCGGGTAAATGTTCTATTTTGTTGTGAAATAAGAAGTGTTGAAATGTTTTTTTAAGTGATTGTAGTTCATTTCAGTCTCCAGGGATTCCGATTGGTTCACTGGAGGATTTCTCTATTCTGTTAATAAGGGGCTGCTTTCAATTTGTGTTCCCGTAGTGTCAGCGGTACCAATACCTCTGATACTAACAGAGGTCAGCGACTTCCGAGAGAAGGGAAGGAGAAATCAGAATCTGAGAACAATAGATTGTAAAGGCACCAACAATGGCTCAGAATCTGAGAACAATAGAGTGGAATGTTTCAACAATGGACAGGAGTATATCCGATTCTTTTTATTGGCTTTCACGAGATTGGCTTCCTTTAGCATGGCGGATCGAATGTGTGCTTATAATTATTCAGGCAGGTTACTATCCCAGCCTGGCAATTTTTGGCATCCTTGGTAAGTCGCTCTCTCCAGTCATTTATTCTATAGAAATGTTTAACTATGTTACTGCCCGTTTATTTCACATCATGTAAAGATGAAAAACGTTCTTTACAGTTCCAATCACTGAAACCATTTCCTTTCAACCGTCCTCCCTCCACTCTAAGGCTGATATCTGCAGCAGTTCAAAATCTACACACTAAATATGACGCTGAGCTCTTTTCCGACTCTGCATATTGTCCATCCCCGATCATGCCCACTGCCACCTCAATCAGATCAACCATCAGCAATTGTGTCACTACACAGCTTCTGAATAAAACCTCATCTGTGAATTTGTGACATCCGATCTCCACTATTCCAAAATTATCCTGCCCTCACAGCCTGTAGTACAAGCCTTCATAATATTCAGTTTAAAAAACTCTCGCAATCCCTATTCAAACTTTCACCAAATCCCATTCTCCCATTTTCACTGGGGCAAAGATGTGCACTTGTTCCTGCTCCTGTCAGCAGATCCATTTTAACAATTTGAAACTTGTGTTTTAATCACTTCATGGCCTTATGCTCCATTTCTACTTATTCTCCAATCGCTATTTCTATGATCCTTAAAACTATTCCTCATCCCTTTCTTTTCGATTCTCTGATGTTTTTCTGGATATTGTGCTGTCAGCTGTTGCTTACATTTTGAGAATACAGAGGATTCGGCAACCCAGCAATGGACGAGTTATGGGGACTGTAATTACATCGCATCTGTGTCTGTAACATGAGCAACAAATGGAGCAGAAGCTGTAGAGAAAGGGAAAGTTCTGTAAAGATGGATGAGGAAGCGATGTCTGCCGTATTCACTCCCGGTTTTCCAAGAGCACTTTGCCAACCTGTAATTTACCAAGATCTGAGCATGAGGCGACACTGATTCAAAATGAGGTGATTTCAGAGCTGTGACACCTCCTCCAACAAGAGCTGGAGCCTCACAGTAGCTTGAGGGCAGTGCTTTTATGGCCAGAACTAACACAGTACCATTGAACTTCTGTGGATCCTGAATTTACCAGACAGGAGAGGGTGAAATATCCATCAGCTCCCAGTATGCTGTCCATAGAACTACCCACGAGATAATGAAAGCCATCTATGCCAGTTCAGGATAATACATCTATTCCTCCCTCAGAAGGGAGAAGCTGAATGAGAGATTTCCAGGACCAAGGATTCCAGTTGTCATACGAGCCCTGCCGGACACCTATGTTGACAGACACGGGCGTGAATCGGCAGTTGCCCTTCAGAAGTTGGTGGTGCACTGCCATAATTTAAAGTTGTTTTTTCACCATGCACAGTGCATCATTTTGATGAATGTACATTTTCCTGCGGCAGTCTCAATAACTTCATTCCGAAACAGTCACCCGTTCCCAGCATCTTTGGAAATCCAAGGAGAAGCAGAGGTTGTCTTCTTGAAAATGAAGCCTGCCTTTTCTATAAATAGTAAAAATCCACCATGGCTCACCATCCCCACTGGCGGATGAACACGCAAAAGTCACACATGTATTGCGAGGGCAATGAAGCCACCAATAGCTTTGGTGAGCGGACCATCAGTGAGACGAAGCAATGCTGCTGATTCATAAAACACTTCGAGTGATCTCTTCAGTTCATGGAAGAGCAGCGGGTCAAGTTCAATATGTTCTTCTGCACCTTCATTTCATCACCTTCATGGGGGTACAGTTATTTTCAAGAGGAATCCAGAAGACACCTCAGCAGGAGGGCCAGGAGAAGGAAGCATGGAGAATATTTCCTCTACGCCTTCAACCCAGAGAAGCTTCTGGAGAGACCTTGGCAAGGCTCCAGTCCCTATTGGGCAAATTTTCTTTGCCACCATTGACACCCCTATTCTCCACCGTTACAATCAGTTGAGACATCCCATCACAGCTTTCCGTTGGCCACTATCCTTAAAAAAAAGTCAGCACCAACAATCTTTTTCTTAAAGTCTTTTTCTAATAACACATCAGATATCACAAACAAAACTGGAATATTTACACTTCTTTGTTGCCTTAGCGCCTGTCTCGTTCGATCCCTCGCTGTGCCAGGCACTCTGACACATTTCTTTGCCAATGCCAAAGGAATATGCGAACAAGGGAAAGGAGTAGGCCATTCGCCCCCTCAGCCTGGTACACCATGTAATGTGATAATGGCTGGCATGAGAGATTGCGTACATTTGCATTTCACCTACCCTTTATAACCTATCACCCCATTACTTACCTGGATGTTTTCCATCTGTGCCTGTAAAATATTGAATGACGCTGCTTCAACCATCGTTGCAGGCCAAGAATTGCAGAGACTCAAGACTCTTTGGGAGAGAAAAAAATCGTCCCATCTCTTCTGTAAATTCACGAGCCCTTATTTGTAATATAATGAGCCCCAGTTCAAGACTGACGATCCAAAGTGAACATTCTCTCCATATCAACCCTGTCAAGACACATTAGGATCTCCTTTGTTTCAATCAACTCGCCTCTTAGGCTTTCAAATTCCAACAGACACAAGACTATCCTATCAAATCTTTACTATGAAACCGAGCATTCTGCATATGTGTCTGCGAAATTTTCTCTGAAATGCACCCAGTGTAATTACATCCTTGATCAAGTCAGGAGAAAGATACCATGCACAGTAATCGAAATGTGACTTCGCAAGTGCTCTGTTGAAGCGGGGCATTGCCTCTCTATTTTTCTATTTAACTTCTCTCAATAAATTAAAGGATTATATTGGCTTTCCTAATTATATTTTGTACCTGCATGCTAGCATTTTGCGTTTCTTGCACAAAGACAGCCATGTCTCTCTGCACCTTAGAGCTCCACAATCTATCTCCATTTATATACTGTGTCCCTCCTTTATTCTTCACACAAAAAGGGACAATTTCACTATTTTCAACATTGTAATGCATTATCCAGATGTTTGCCAGTTCACTCAACCTTTTTGAAGCCATCATATATTTTCCCTACAAACTATTTTCCTCCATATTTTTGTGTATTTAGCAACTTTGACAACCATATATCCATAAGGGGTCTTAAGTGCGCCTGAGAGACAAAACCCTTAAGAGAATAGCACCATTGCCCCTGTCGTTTGCCTCTCAAATCAGCACCCCATCCGAGCTTCAGTTGTTGAATCTGTCAGCATGTTATGGACAAAGAAATAGACAAGTTGCAAAAAAAAAAACATATTTTCCATTGGAAGAGAGCTGATTTTAGTAAAACAAGGCAGGATCTGGCCAAGGTAGACTGAGTAAAGCTACTTGTGCTGAAATCCACAGAAGAGGAATGGCATTGAAAAAGGAAACACAGAGGATACAGACTCAACATGCTCCCTTTAGGGTGTTGAAAGGAGTAAAAAGCCGAGAGAACAATGGATGACCAGATTAATTCAGGATATGAAGATAAGTAAAATGGAGGTTTTTAGCATGTACAAGTGGAGCAAAATTACGGAGGCTTTAGTGGATTATATAAAGTGCAGAGTGGGACTTAAGAAATAAATTAGGAGAAATAAGGTGGGATATGAGGAAGCTCTGGCTGGGAAAAGTAGGGAAAATTCATAGATATTTTATAACTCGTTTTATGGGAAGATGATATCCAGGGAAAGTGTAGGGCCCATTAGTGATCAAGGGGGTAATCTATGGAAGGAGCCCGAAGACAATTGCAGACTGTTGAACGAATATTTCAGTTTCACCCTCACCAAAGATATTGAAAATTAATGTGTGGAACTGGGGGAGAGAGACGGCGAGTTTCTTGAGCAAATTGACAGAGGGAGTGACATTGTATTGGAGGTTTTGGCAGTCTCAAACATGGACAAACCTACAGCTCAGGATGATTTGTGAATCAGACTGCTGAGGGTGGCAAGGAGGGTGCCGCAGGAGCTCTGGCCAAAAGTGTTAAAAACCTCCTTGGTCATTGGAGCGGGTGCACAGGACTGGAGAAGAGCGAATGTGGTTCCTCTATTTAAGAAGGGTTGTGGAGCTAAGCCAGGGAACTACATTCATGCGAGTTTCACGTCAGTGCTAGGGAAACTTTTTGAGAAAACTCTGAAGGAGAGATTCTATCTCCAATTGGAAGCATGTTTTGATCAGGGATTGTCAGTCTGGCTTTGTCAGGGAGATGTCTTCCCGAACAAATTTGATAGATTTGTTTTTGCTGAGGAGGTGGCCAGGCACATAGATGAGGCTAGTGCAGTTGATGTAGTTTAGGATGATTTCAACTAAAGCCTTTGACAATGTCCAACATGGGAGCCTTATATAGAAAGCAAATGCAATGGTATACAAGGTAATTTTCTCAGGTGGATTCAAAATTGGCTTAATGGTAGGAGACAGGAGGAGATGACAGAAGTCATGATTTAATGACTGGAAGTCAGTGTCCAGTGGCGTACCACAGGTATCTGTGCTGTGTCCCCTATTAAATGTCATTTTTTATAACTGACAGAGACCACTATTGTGAGGGTAGGATTAATAAGTTTGTATATGGCATGATTGTTCAGCTGGTTAAAATTTGGTGTTGAGTATCCTGGGCTACAAGAAGAGATATATGGGAACGCCAAATGGGCATAAAGGTTGCAGATGGAAGATAAACCTGAAAACTGTGAGAGGGTACACTTTGGAAAGTGTAACTTAATTAGTTAATTAATTAATTAATTAATTTGACAAGGAAATATTCAATGAAAGGCATGGCATGAGGAACAAAGGGAACTTGATGTGTTTGTCCATACATCTGTGAGGGTGAAGGTGAATGTTAGTGGGTTTTTGAAAAAGGCATATGGAACACATGCCATTTTCAATCGAGGTATGGATTACAAAAGTATGGAGATCATGTTGCAGTTGTATAGAACGTTGGTAAGGAAACAGTTGAGTTCAGTGTGGAGTTCTGGTCGTCACATTGCAGGAAGGATGTGATTACACTATTGGGGGTGAAAAGGAGTGTCACCAGGATGATGCCTTGGATGAAATATTTAAGTTATGAAGAGAGATTGGATAGACCTGGGCTGATTTCGTTGAAGCAGAGAAGTCTGAGGGGCGAACTAATTGAGCTATATAATATTATGAGTGGCATGGAACGAGTGCATATGGAGCACATATTTCCCGATTAGTCGAAGGCTCAGTCACGATGGGACAGAAGTTCAAGTTGACAGGTAAGAGGTTCAGGGGGTAAGTGATGAAAAAGTATTTAAAGTGAGGGTGTTGACAATCTGGAATGTGCTGCCTGGGAGGGTGCTGAAGGCATGTTGCTTCAGAGCCTTTAAAAAGAATCTTGATGAGCACTTGACACGCAATAACATTCAAGGCTATGGGACAATTGTTGGTAAACAGGACTCGGTAGGTAGATCAGGTATTTCTCACATGTTGGTGCAGACTCGAAGGGCCGAGTGGATTCTTCAGCACTGTGTGATTCTCTGATTATGTGATTCTATGACAGCTGCACCGTGTCAATTCGCTATACTTATCATCAGCCCGGTTTTCCTTAGCTATTGCATTTTGGAGACTGGCTATAGTATGTGGCCCAATGGGTGAGGGAAGCAATGGTTTAACGTTAATATCGTTATAATCCTAACCTAGAGGCGCAGGCACGTGTTCGTGGTGCATGCGTTCAAATCCAACATAGCCATTGTTCTTTGATGTAAAACCCATCTCTTTCATGAATTTCATTTAGGGAATTAAGCTTGCCAGCATTATTTTGCCTGGGCTACAGCTGACACCAGACCAGAGCAAGATGGGTAACTCTTAAAATTGTTTGCTCTTGCCTTAAAATTGTCAGTGTGGTTGTGCATCCAAAGCCTTGTCAATGACAACCACATCAACTGGATAAGCTGGTAAGCTACAATAATGGCATCTACCCGACAATCTGAAAAACTACCCAGATATAATCTGAACAGAAAAATGGAGACATGTCCAACATGGCCAATGGCACCCATCTCAACTTGCCCAACCCCGCCCCTTACATACATACACACACACACATACACACACACACATCAGTTAACTCCTCATCATCAGGAAGTCGATGCAAGGGATCATCAACATCACGAGCTTGTGATTCTTTAAGGCCACTCATCTGCTGACGTCATTAAAGCCTTAGCTAAAAGATAGACAAAGAGTTAAACTTCCTCACTGAGTGAGAGTTACTGCCCATGTTACCAAGGCCTGATTTGACTGAGTGTGCTCTCAAGAAGCTCTAGAAAATCTGTTCTTAATTGGAATCAGTGGAATATTCTCCGCTGATTAGAATCATATCAATCATGAAGGGAGATGGCTGAGGTAGACAGAGGCCAATCAATCCAGCTCCTCAATTCATCTTTTCTCAATGCAATGTACAATGCCCAAGCATCTTCAGCTGCTTCGTCAATGATGTACTTTCCATAATGTGTACACAAACGTGGTGATCGCTGATGATTGGGCAATGTTCAGCACTATTCGTGACTCTTCAGAAACTTATGCAGTCCATGATCAAATTCAACAATAATTGGTTTATATTGACGATTTTGCTGTCATGTGGCAAGCAACATCAATAAAACACAAGCGTCAGGCAATGACCATCTCCAACAAGCGATTATCTTAACATTGCTGGTGGACGTTCAAATACATTACAATTACTGAAAGCCCCACGATCAAAATCCTTGGTTTTCCAATGACCAGATATTGAAATCGACTAGACATATAAAAACTGCAACTACTCGAGCAGGTCAGAAGCTTTGAATATGGCGGAGAGGAGCTGAAATCATGTCTTCAGCAAGTCTTTCCACCCTGTACAAGTGACAAATCAGAAGTGTGATGAAATACTCTCCACTTGGCTGGATGAAAGCAGCTCCAACAAAGCTCAAGAATCTTGACAAGCCAACCAGCTTTATTGTCGCTGCACACACAAACAAACGCTGCCATAGAGAGCACTTTGCACAATCCCGACCTTTGCAATATCGAAGTGCATGGCAACAGACAACATAGGAAAACCACCACAAGGAAGACCCCTTTAAAGCCTCTCACCATTCTGGCAGGGAAATATGTCACTGTTCTCTCACTGTCACTGGGTAAAAAAAATCTGGAACTCCCTCACTAAAAGCAATGTGGGACAGGGACTGCAGCATTTTAACAGGGCAGCTCATTGCCATCTTCTCAACAACAAGTAGGTACGAAAACTTAATGTTGACACAGACAGTGATAGCCACATACCGTGAATGAATAACACAAATGCTCCAACAGCGGCGACTGCTTGAATGTTGTGCTAAAGTAACGACAAAGGTGCCGACAAACATCAGGTAATGAACGCCCAGCTGAATGTTCAGTGGGTGTGAGTTATCCAGAAACTGAGGAGGTGCATTTCCCGTTTGTCAGGAAACCTCGTCACCCGAAATCCAGCCCTTAGCTTGATTCTCACACTGATAATGTGTATCTTTGGGAGATAAATGATTCACGACACCAGACATGTGTGCTGATTTCGGTGTTGTCATGACAAGATCTAGACATAATCTATATTACATCCACCCTCCCCCAGTGATTGTATCTTCTCGTGTATTTTTTTCTGAGGGATTCTCAGAACTATTATCGCTCATTGAATAGGGAACACTTCTAACAGGCCATGAAGAGTTTAGAAATTATAGAACAATGGAAATATCACGGTCATCCAGACTATCGTGTCTGCCCCGGCAACAAAGGGAAAACATAAAATAGCTGCTCATTTTAATGCCACTTCTCAGCGCCTGATCCTTAGCCGTGCAGGTTATGGCAATTCAGATGCAGATCTAGGTGCCTTTTAAACTGTTGATTATTTCAGCATCAACCATCGATTTAGGTAGTGAATTCTAAACACCCTCCACACTCTGCATGTCAACAAAATCCTTCACTCCATTCAAATATTTTTTAACAGTCATCTTCGATCTGCAAACACACCCACCCACGACCACTACTGGGAATGGATCCTTCAGCGTTTGGAAACAAGTGTTTTATTTACACCATAGATATGCCCCTCATAATTGTGTAACTCTCAATTAGGTCACCCAATGGCTTCGGCAATTCTCATGAAAACAGGCTATCAAATACTACCTAACCTCAAAACCTGGCGACATATTTGCAACGAATTCTGTACTCTCTGCAGATCAATTATGTATTTCCTGTAATGTGGAGACGGGAACTTAACAAAGAATTCCAGCTGTGGCCTAATCAGCGTTTCAGTCACATCCATCATTATATTCCTGTTTTGTATTAAATGCCTTGTCCTAAAGGGGAAAGGATTCCATAATTTTTTTTGGCCGCACTGTCCACCACCTTCCACGAACTGCGGACATTAACTCCAAGGTGTCTCACTTCCTCAAAGCCTCTCAATAATATTCCTTCTATTGACTATTCCCTTACATTGCTTGCACTTCCCAAATACATTACATTGAGTTCCATTGGCCACTTCTCCAGTCACTCAACCAAACCATGGATTCATTCTGGAGACATCATCTTTCGTCTACATCATCAAATTCACGGCCAATTTGCTAGTCACCTCCGAATTCGGCACTGGAAATAGTTTACAATTGGCAAAATCACACGGCTACAGTTCAACTACAAAACACATCAATCCGGAGGGTCACACAAGACTGAAGAATGTTTGATTTTTTAAGGTAAACAGAATCGCCTCAACTGAATATAATCGTGATTTACCCTCGACGCATTGTTTCTTTATGCATTCTGAAAATTTGAAATTATTCAGCTCAGAACTTGCAAAAAACACACCTTGTGTAAATTTAATTTCGAACTCAGACATATGTCTGTTTCGATAATCTCAGGTAATTCGTTGTTATTTCATTTTTCAAAATAAATCTTCCATTATATTTCACCAATGAAGACTCAGGTTCTACTTGTTCAGGTTATATTTTCGATTAATAACGTTGATTTGTGTTATTTAGAAATCATTTAATGATTGGATTCAGATGTAGCAATCAGTAAATTTTAAAACTTAATCTAATAAGACATATTTACAACCAGCTGCAGTAGCCTCAGACAGGCACTCAGAGAAGGTAGAATGAAAGGTATCTTCATAGAAGGACTGTCATTGATCCAACTCAAAAACCTCAACCATTCGGTGATAGGCTGGGTGGGGGTTGGGGGGGCGGGGGGGGGGGGGCGTGGAGGAGGAGTAGTGGGGGTGGAGTCTGTATAATCCACACGTTCCATGTTATCCTGCATGTATGATTGCAGGTTGCTGCTGGAACAATAAATTGGCACCTTTAGAGAGTCTGTCACTGGAAAGGGAGGAGAGCAATGAAAGGAGCTGATCCTCGAATGAGGAAGGGGATGTCGCGTGCCTTGAAGAAGATGAGGATATAAAGATGTGGATTGTGAGGACGAAGTACCACGGGAGGACTGGGGAGATATCATGTTCGACGTTCACATTGATGGGTAGAAGAATCCATGGAGGACATCATCATGGTCATAGACGGGATGGTCCTTGACCCGAGCCCTGTGCTAAGCCATTTCAGAGGATATCAAAAAGTCAAATTATTTGCTGAGGCTCTGGAGTCAAGGTAATCCAGATTGAGCAAAAACGCCCGATTTACTTTCCTGAAGGACCTTAGTCAATGATATAGATTTATACAACCATTAATCATGGTTTTCTGCTAACCATTACTGTGACAAAATTTATGTTTCAGATTTATTAATTGAGTTAAAGTTCCACCAGCTGCCATGGAGGGATTTGATGTCGTGTCCCAGAGCATTAACCTGGATGTTTGCATTGATTATTCAGCAACAATTTCCACAAGATTTCTCCAGAAAGTCGATAAATTAATTTATGGATTATACATAAATTGTCTAAACATAAATATGACCCAATAATTGTTCGAGATGTCCCTGCTTCCTACAATCAAGGACTCCGCAATGTTGTGTTACCCTTGTTCCCGAGGAGAATGTGGAGACAGGCTGCTCACCTATCTGGCTATAAGAGTGTGATGATCATGTTTCTCCGTTTTGTTTTGAAGGCACCATGTGGGACCATCTCTGAGACTGCACAACCTGCATCTCAGCGGGAGCAGCCACACTCCCTTTGCTCTAGTTATCAGGTGATGCTTCTAACCCAGGGGGTGTGGAATCAGAGGAATGTGATAGTCCCTCAGATTTCATTGAACCCTCACCCATCTGACCACATTGTTCAGCCGTTTATTTGATGTCCCGATGGCTGAATGGGGTGGGCTGCTGAGGCATATTTCCCATTCCCGTATGAAACCTATCTGCCACCCGTCTAATCGTCCTGTTCAGGGTTCAATGTTCTTCACCCACTATTGCAATTCAGCTAGTTCCACAGTACAGGAGGTCCCACACCTGCTGCAGAGACTCAGCATGATGTTGGCCACTCTCGCATGGTGGCTGATCATGGGTATTTCAAGCAGAGGCTTGGAGAGGTGACGTTCAGCACGGAGTCCTCAATTCAGAGTGCAAGAAATCTCATTGCCTCATGGAACACATTCACATTACCACTAATCTGCCATTGTGGGTGTAAATAGTGAATGCCAAACTGAGACTCAGAGACTCTGTACAACTTTCCCAAGAAGCATTCTTGCAATTTTCCTCCTACCACATGGAGTGAAATGTAAATAGAAGCTCCTGTCGCTGATACCTCCCCCTGTACACTGGTGTTTTTCTCAATGGCCCGTACTCCACATTCTATGTCCAAACTTGTACCTCCTGCAGTTTGAGTCCCAGTGCTTGTGCCTGCTCAGTGCGATGTTGGTGATGGGGCTTCAACACAAGTAACTGATTCAAGTGTGGGAAACCTGACCCAACTCCAGGTTTGAGGCAGGAGCTCCGGGTTCTATCAAAGAAAAAGAAAAGGGGTCATGAGAAGAGGTGATGCAGGGCATCTCTTTCACACTGAAATTGCACCAAAGGTTTTTGAGTACTCGGTTGATGCCATTCACTGTCTCCATTTCTGAGCACTCTTATAACATGAAGTTGCACATTATCATTCCGACCGAAGCTGCTAATCCCAAATGCAAGCATGCCCTGACTCCCCACCACCCCACAACAATCCCCCGACAGCATACGTCACCTCCTGCACATCTGCAAAAACATTACAGCTGTGTGAAACTGGATTGAGGTGACTTGATGTAAGCCAAGTGTTCCGGGGATGATATTCTGACGACGTGCATTGTCATCTCCCCCACAATTAGATTCGTGCTGAGTTTTGTTGTCCAAACTCTCCCCACTTCAACGGCACCCTCGCCCACACCCACCCCCCCGCCCTTCTCCACCCCATCCTCTGTAGCTCTCGGGCGTTGTGCGCCATCTTGTCCTGCAGTTAGAAGAAGGGAAGGGGGTTGTGGTGTCTCATTGAATCAATGTTTTTGGAGTTTCCTCCAAGGTGTCTACAGTTCATTCTCCTCATTGCAAAACTTTATCATTGGCATGTTTTCTCATCCTTCGCATGCACACAAAACAATTTAGTGCAGCATTGCATCATGTACACTGCGCCCACCCAAGGACTAGTTTGCTGTTAGCAGTGAAGCCAGGCTGCATGCAGAGTCCGGGCATCTCACTCAACTTAGCAGTTTACAGAATGTAACAGAAGCGCACTTGACACTGTATTCAATTCCTTTGATGGCTACCAGTGGAGTTGATGGTCAGCACTATAGTCAGCAAAATCTGTTTCTGTTTGGTGGGAACCTCTTTGCTTAAGGTGTGTATCTGCAAATGTCAGGAGGATGAACAGGCCGTACTCCGTGAAGTAAATGCTGCTGCCTCTCTGTGCTCGGGAGGGAACCTTTATCATTCAGGGAACAGGCTTTCCCTGTCTGTGTCGATCTCTGTCAGGAGGTTTTCCCAGTTGGTCTCAGATCACGGACGACTTTCATGGTCCAAAGGGGCTGCAGGGTTAGTCCCTCAGGAACAAAGACTTTTAAAGGAGGATGTGGCTGATGGCGTGGGTGGAATCCTCAGACTGCAACAAAGCAAAGTTATAATGAAGCTCATGTTGTCACATGCAGCTTGCTGGAAGAAACCATGAGAGTGTTCAAAATTATGTTCTTGTGCCTGCACCTGTGTGGTGGAGAGCTGAAATATTGACGACAGAGTGTGTTACGCATCATCGTTGCCTGCTGCACTCTTTGCAACC